>NW_005187500.1:2244849-2247517 GCF_000239375.1 Pundamilia nyererei
GTAGCTGTATAACTTTGAGAAAGCAGATGGATTCTTTGGCCTTGGCTAAATACACGTGTATAAAAATGAAGATCAGCAGTCTTCACTCGGAAAATTCAACCTGAAAATTTAAATTAGAAATACGTATGTTTTCATTTTCTGGAGTAGCTGCTCTACCTACCTAGAAGAAGAAAAAAAAATTTTCTTCTTCTTTTCTTGCTAGTATAAGAAATAAATCTATAATTACATATATATAATTACAATTTGGGCATTGTAATTATATATACACAAAATAAACACATTTTCTCATTTCTCATCCCACCTTGATCAAAAACTTAAAGCAGCCTATCCTGTTCTAGGCCAGGTCTTCCCACTACAAAGTAGAGTCAGAGTGGGGGGCTGAGCTTATTTATTGCCGGTCCTAATCATCAGCAGGATCCCTCTGCTCATTAACTAGACACACAGTAGCCTCAGGCTAACAGCCTCATATGTCAGCCAAAGAAAAAGATGTCATCTTCTGCTTGACTGAATAAACTGCTATTAAAACTGGATGCAAATAGGCACTGAACGACACTCAGATCAGGAGGTAGCAGGCGAGCTTAAACCCTGAGGTGCTCAGCCTCATTGTTGCCCCACATTTCTCAGTTAAAATGCAGAGATTCTGGATGCTGTCTGTCTCCAGACTTACAAGGCATCCAAACTCCCTGCGGAACAAAATGCCACAAAAGTGTTTGTTCACTTGTATGACAGTAAGTAGTTTACACTACTGACTGTTTGCTGGGAAACTATTTCACATCTAAGTTAAGGTGAATATATTAAATGTTTCTGAAATATAACACAGCAGACGCACGTGGGAAACCGTCATGTCAACCTAATACGAGAGCAACAGTGGAAGCTATTGTGTTGCCCATTATGCTCCACTGTGCCTATATTCGGCTCAACTGGCTGTACGGTTGTATAGACAGTCCAATGAAACTCTATCTCCCCAGATCTAAACAGAACCAAACAAAGCGCAGTGGAAGAATGGAATGTGTTTGTACAGGACTTATTTGGCAGACACTGACGTACTATGACTGGATGTCTCTTTTCTCCATCAGACTGTTTTGAGGCAGCTGCGTGAGTATGTTTTTTTTCTTCTTCTTTTTTTCTCCCCATCAAACAAATGTTTGTCTGTTGAATCAAAACTGAAGAGGGAAATCTCATCACAATAGCTTTCAAATCTGTGCCTGCCTCCGTGTGTGTGGCTGTGTGTGCAGTGCAATTAGCCAGTACTGGAGTTGAGCTATTAAACCTCTGATGGTTGTGTGTTTACAATGCTATCATTGGCCTCTCTCTGGCCAGCGCTAAATGAGCCAGTGTTGAGCCTCAGCTGTATAATCATGAATATTCATCTGTGTGTGTGTGTGTGTGTGTGTGTGTGTGTGTGTGGGGCACTGGCAGGCATTAAAGAAGCTATTACTATCTACTCATCACAATCCGTCACTTTGTCTGGATAATAAGTCAAGCTGACAACAATTCTACTCAGCGCCAAACACCACCAAGACAGGCTTTGTTCTGAGAGCAAAGTTAAAAAAAAGAAGGGTTTTCTTGGTGGGTCCCACACAATGTCATGCCTTTATTTTTCTTTTACTCATGTTTGATGAAAGCATTGGATAAAAGGGGGGAAAGAGGAAGAACTTGAAATATCTTTGCAACACCTGGAAACAGAAATGCTCTCTCCCACTGACACATGCTTATTTGTTTACAGAATGACGTAAATAATGTGGTTTCCATGCAAATGTGCATTCTTAGCGTGGTTATTAATTACATTTCCTAAGTGTGAACAAGACAATCCTTGAAGCCCTTGCTAAACTGTGATAACCTCAGTTGCTAAAAGAGTTACTCCCACGGTGCCATTCCCCTGAGACCATGTGGCACAATATTCCCGTTCGTGGAAAAAGAACTTAAATACAGCCCGGCGTGGCGTTTCATGGTAATTTGCGGTGGCAAGTGGAGCAGGCGATGCTGCTCTGTGAGTAAAGCAGAAGGGGCAAGAGGAGGATTAGATAATCAAACAGTGTGCCACTTTAAATAATCTCTGGATCCTCTGGGGGAGGTGAGATTTAAAGCCGGTGCCCTTCTGCTTTAATTGTCTGATTTTCCCGTCATTACAGTTGAGAGCCTCAGTAATTCAGGCTTATTAAATATTCAGGAACCACACCGAGGAGGAGGGAAGAGCGAGTGATGGGACAGAGATAAAGGTGGAAGAGAGGAGTGGGAGAGTGCGAGGATGTTATGGCAAGACAAAATGTATGGTTTGGGAGAAACACAGATGTTTCCCTTCTTTTCCAACTCTGAAGGAGAAAAGCACTTTTGGAATGATCAAAGCATGTGCAAGAAAAAAATGCATTCTCAAAGTAAATCTCCAAAAAGTTGATTCTGTTCATCACTCGGATGAGTGACGAAACGTTTCTCCCACAAAACGCTACGTCCACATGAACAGAATCAACTTTTTGGAGATGCAGGGAAAAAAGTTTTAGCAGCTTACCCTTTGTCCAGTTCACTGTAAAAAACACTCACCAGTATCAAACAGTAGTAACGTAACTTAATAAAAGATAAATTCAATGGAGGAAATAATGATAAAACAAATCCTTCAGGCTACAAACTTGAATTTGGGAAAAAAAAATTGTCTATTGTTGCATCCCTAATA
>NW_005187500.1:2249263-2255514 GCF_000239375.1 Pundamilia nyererei
TCTTTAATTGTAAAGTAATCCTAGTTAGATGCAGGGGGCCTTGGCCCCACTGTTTGTAGACAGGGATGATGACCTACATATTATTGCAGCATATTTTATGTTTAGAATCTCATAAAGTCTGTTGTTTGTCTTTTTATTTTATTTTTTTCAAGTAACAAAAAGTAACCACATTTGGATCACTGAGCTCAAAAGACCAAATAAAAAACATTTGGATTAAAAGCTAAATGGAAAAATTAAAGAATAAAAATATGGCTACCAGTTGTTAAGTAAATATCTGTGTTTTAGTGCTCATGATTTTGGATAAACCAGATTCCAATAAAGCATAAGCATAAGCATGTCGAGTGGAGCTCTCCATGGTGCTGAACAGAGGTGGCGATCCATGAATGAAAATTATGGCTGTGCACAAGCTCAGCGAAGGGGGATATTAGGAAGAAATGCAGTCTCTTAAAATGAAACACCTGAAGTAGTTTAATCACTGACACATAAAACGTCTTCCTCTGCTCCGTGTAAGATGACAGAATTACTCCAATAATGGCTCAAAGTATTTTAATTACTAATAGAACTAGTCTAAAATCTCAAAAAATGAAATCCTGACAAGTTGAAATCATTCTGGCGAGCTGAGGTTATAAAAGTCTATAAATGAAAAAGCTGAAATCTACATTACAGTGATTATACAGAAAGAAATGAAAAGACTTCTACTCCCTAATGAGTCACCCTGTCTGATCACAGCCTGGAGCTACAGCTTCCATCCATAACTTTGCACAAACTACATCCTGACATGACGTTTACTGGGGGTTTTAGCCTGAAAATGATTAGTATTAAAATTAGGGCCTGAGTCAGCCACTGGAGCAAGATAATTTTACAAATCTCTTAGGCAAATCGGCTTGTTGTCCTGAATCAAATCTCATTATCCCGATTAGTGAATTTTTACCTTATTTATTTAACTAAATAAAAGTAAAAAACGAATGAAAATATATTGGAAATGATCCTCAGTGTAAACTAAAACAGCGAGTCTTCAGCATGTAGTTATAGTGAGGAATAGTGAGACATTGCTTCACTTAAGAAAATACGGCAAACCCACAATTGTACTTTGCTCAAATATTATCGAACCTTCTGTATTCGTGCAAAAACGTAAAAGTTAAAAAAGTAAACTATTCATTTAACAGAACAGTCCAGTTCAGAGCTTAGATTTATCATATTAATCAATAAGAGTTAAAATTTGCTAAAATATAATTATAATTATACGTGTGTGCAGGCAGTATTATAATGTTATATTCTACATACTTGGGGAACGGAAGCCCTGAGGGCCATAATCGGCCTGCGGACCATCTCAGTCTGGTTCAATCGATTCATCTCTGCAATATGCAAATCTGTACTGTTACATCACTTTATTCCAAGGTCATCAGTGAGCTATGTAGAGGTCAAAATCTTTAAATGTTGATAAAGAATTATTTTTTTTGTTTGACTTATTTTTGTAACATTGTGTGATCCTGTTCTTATAGTTGGTTTTGTAAACATCTCTTTCCTTTCACTGTTGTTGCAGTGAGAAAACTTTGCTTCACATGTTCAGTCCTGTTAATACATTTTAACATAAAGTGAAACTAAATTTTGGTCTGAATTCCCCTTACAGTATTTAAATATATCAATTTTGACCAGTTTCACATAAAAAAATGTTTTTTTCTGACACAAACACAGTTTAAATAAATGCATCATGAGATTTTTTTTTTTAAACATGACTGTTTGATCACTGCAAGGCAGAGTTTATGTTCAGCCGGTCACTACGTCTATGAGAATGTGACCAGTATTGTGTATTTTCAGATGGCGCTGCTATGTGTGTTACTGTGTGATGCTGAGCACAAGTAAAGGGTATTTTCCACAGTGCAGTAAATGGGTGAAACTGGAGCGCCACAATGTGTGAGCTGTGATGTGCATGCAGTATTCTAGTTTGACTTTTTGCATAATCCTGCTGACAAATCTTTTCACAGCTTTAATCCAACACCCATTGCTATCTGAATTATGCTTCAAAAACAGCTCCATGTAGTGTGTCGCATCTTTGTGAGCAAATACACACGTGTGTGTGGTTGCACAGTTTCCTCTAAATGTGCAGCACAACCTGGCTGCAAATATCCAGCTGGACTAATAAATGAAAGTAGGTCTCATTGAAACAAACTTGTAATCGAACTGTTGCTGCGGCACATTCTGAAACCTTTGCAGAGACGTTGGTGAGAAGCCAGTCGTGCTGGCAGACGACGATCTGCCTGCAGGTCTGGATCTTCTACTCGCTTCTAGATTCGTTTGGCTTTAGCGTTCTAGCAGACCCTGTGATGTTGAAGGGTTTTCATGCGCAATATTGAAAAACATGGTGAAAGCAAAAAAAGCAAACCGCTGCTTGATTGCTAACAGTAATAAGCTCACCACAGAAATGTCTCTTTAGCCTTGATTATTTTTCTTGCTGCATCTTTTTCCACTGTAGTCACAGATGACTGTAAACATCTGCGCCGTCATTCCTGCTGTGGACGAATCGTTTTTGTGCAACAATTAAATGGATAATTATCTCTATTTATTTTAAAGAGTTTAAGTGGCAGCTGAAAAGAAATGTAAACAGTCGAGGGCCCGATCATAAAAACGGTGACAAAAAGCAAAAAGCACGTGGGAAACTTTTCCACACAAATATTTATAAACATGTGATAACAAGGTGCAGGCCTCACAGACACTTAAGCTCTGTGCAAAGCAAGTTTTCTATGTCAGTGAGAAATAATTTTACATAAAACAAAACAGCTCATCACACTGAGCCACCATCCTATTTCTCCAACTGACAAACTCACCAATCTGCAGTAATATTTAAAATCTGCCATTCACAGACTTCACTCCTATATTTATAGGCCCTCTCAGTCCTGGTTCCTTCTCTTGAGTTACTTCTTTGTAACTCTAGATTGGTGCGTCTAACAATTTAAGGTGCAAAGTGTTCTTTTTAATATGTCAAAGGTGAAATACGGGAGGTTCTGCAGCCACTCGTGGCTAAAAGGGACAGTATGCATGTATACAAAGACACAGCACCATGTGTATGCACAGCTTTATAAATCAGACAATGTATGAAATGAAAATGTAGATTTGAATTTGTTAAATGTATTACTGAGACATTTGATGGTCTTTATAAAAGCAAATGAAAATGTAAAAATATAAGAAATATAACACTGCATTTAAATAAAACAGAATTAAATAAAAACAAATAATGTTTCATTTTATTTGATTTTAATAATGGTTATTTTTCTTTTTAATACAATTTTTTATTATTATTTTTTTCAATTTCTTATTCTATCCATTTTATTTCCTTTTGTTAGATTTATCTTATTTTCATTTTCTTACATTCTGAAATTATTTTTGTTAGTAGTAGCAGTATTATTGTTGTTACCATGGAAGCATGGGAAAATAGGGAGATCATTCATTCAAACTACTCTCTTTAAAATTCTGGGATGGACAACAGAAAATAAAATACAGGAAAGTGACTGAAAAAAATGGGGCTTCATGGAACTACACTGAGATTGTATTGCATTAACCACAATCAGGATTATATGTACAAACAGAGACTGATGATCAAATACAAAATTGAAAAAACCCCGATGATTAATGTAAGATATGTCAGATCAGTCTTTACCAAACTGACTCCACACGTTTTTTCCCCTCCCTCCAGATTTCCAGGACACAGAATGAAGACACGCCCCCATTTACAAGACCACTTGTCTACTCGACTGTTATAAAATTCCCACAGCAGCCTCTGCCATTCTCACAATGGCTCAAATCAAAGCAAAAAGCAAAAAGCAAAAAAAACCACTCCTTCTCTTTATACAGCAATTTCAATTTAGCCTCCTCCTCCTGCCCATCTTGTTCTTTGTCACTGTCTCCTCTGTGCCCTCGCTTTTCAATTCTTCCCTTTTCCTTGGTGTTTCCCTTTCCTCGTTCTCCTCCCTCCCCCCTCAGAGTATTAGCTTGCAGTGGCCAGGCCGCTTGACAGCTGCTCCACCTGAAGAATATCAATCAATGTTGCTGTGGAGACCAAATCAAGCTCCCCTCGTTTATTTTCTGCCCCTCTTTTCCTTTCCATCGTCTTGGCCTTGCATGTTGCTGTTCATGGTCTAATCATGAACCAGAGCTTGTTTGCTGCTCTAAAGTGTAAATGACTCATTAGGCTCATAAAAGGTGTGAATATTTACATAGTATTGACTTCTTGAACTGATATATTACAGGAACACACCTCGCCACCTTCTGCTGCTAATTTCCTTGAGGTGTGAATAATTGAGTTGCAGATGCAAACCCCGAGAAGTCTCAGACTATCACTCCAGATGAGCCAGGCAGACAGGCGTGGGATGCAAGTGTCTATCACTGCTAACGCATGACAGGAGAGCGAGCACTGTACAAATCACAATGCTCAATATAGGACCACACTCAAAGTGTTACTAATCACCATTAAAGGCCTCCAGAAGTGGTCTGCCTGTTCTGATCAGGTTACCATAACAATATACAGTCACATTTATTAGTTTGAGGTAAACTAAAATTTAAAGGGAAAATGTCTGAAGTCTGAAATAGTTATTTTTTTAAACTTGAGCCCCCGTGATTGTGCATCCATCCATCCATCCATCCACCCAGCCCTCCCTCCGCCACCCATTCAGGCTGGTGTCTGGTGTTTACGGGCTTCCTCAGCAGGCGGGGTTGTTTAACGAGGGCAGGGGGACAGCGTGGCACTAATTGCTGTGTGTGATTTATACCAGGCTGGGACCAGGCAGGAACACAGGCAGACGATGGTACTCTGAGAGCAGCTGCTTTGCCCAATATTTACTTAACCCTCCGCTGGCGGGCCTGGCACTAGCGCCACTGACGATGGGTCTGTAGGGAGTCATTTCATTGCTTAGCACAATGTAGTGCAGCAGGATTGTGGCCATGTTTGGGGATTGGCTCAAAGTGGGACTGTGTGAGAGTGTATGTTAGCTAGATTGGAGCAATTACAGGGAAGAATCTGATTGGTCTCCTGACAGCTTGATAGTCCAGGAAAAACTGCTGCCAGGTGTAAAAAAAGAAAAGAAAAGAATTTTCAGGAATTTTTAGAAGTAGCTTTTGGGGTTTTTTATTTTAAAAAGGGACTTAAGTTGTTTCTTTATTTATACATTTTTTTGAGGGGGTTAATGACCTTTCTACAAGTTTTATGTCATTTTACGACATAATTTAAAAAAAATGCTCTGCAGGGATGAACAGAAGAGCCCTTAAGTTGCAGAATGCCAGTCCTGTAATATTTGGAAACAAAGGACCTAAACTAGGCATCTCTTAAGTTAGCTAACAGTTAACAGCCTATTGGTCATTTTATACATGAAGGTCGTCAACTCTAACAAAGTTTAAAAAAGGGATAAAGAATTATACAAATGTTAGAACATGTCTCTGTCTGTGTACTGCAGGAAAGCTCATTCTTTGCCACATGCTAGCAAAGTTAACCATAATTAGGTGCTCTTTGACTGATACAGGCAGTGCAGGTCTCTCTTTCTCTCTGTCTTGTCATCCTCTCACCCACTGTGTGTGAAACGATGCTCTTATGCCAACACAGCTTTAAATAGTTAACGTGGGGTACCACGTTAACTATTTTTTACCAGGACGACAGCATCTGCAACAGGGTGAAAAGTCTGTGTTTCACTCTTAGTTTCAGAACCACACAGTGAGTAGTTGGAGAGTGTTTGTAGACAAGTGTGTACCTTCAATACAAACTATGGGTGACTGCAGCATTCTGCAGTCTTTTAACATATTGGTATTTGGTGCAAGTCTATTCGTGACCAGTACAATATACACTATGCTAAACTTTTCCCATTCCTGTGACAAAAGCATTAGTGCTAATCTGTTAATCAGCTATAATTGTTCAGGGACCAACCTGCAGTCTGTCATGTCTTTCAGTTAAGTCACTATGTTAAAGAAAAAAGTCTGTCCGACAAATGAAAAGTCATTTAACTCCTCATTTTGGCAAACGTGCAGGATAAGTGAATCGTTCTTCAGTTTAATTTTTCATGGTTATTGTACTTATTTGATTTTTGATTTTTTGGGCCCATTAAGGTGTGGAGCCGTCATCGTCGAGGAGAGTAGATCCTGGCAAAAGATCAACTGTTTATTTGTTTATTTGTTTATTTATAAGGAACCCCATTAGCTTCCACAACAGGGGTTGCTAGTCTTCCTGGGGCCCAAACCATCAAATACCACCAAATAAAATGTTACACAAT
>NW_005187500.1:2258088-2268738 GCF_000239375.1 Pundamilia nyererei
ACGCTGATGAACTTATCTTTTTCCTTAAAGGACAAGAAGGAGCTGACCAATCGATATTAAAGTCTCCTAATAAGAACATGTTACTCTTTCCAGCATTTCACAGATTCGTTTTACATACAACATATTACCACTGTGCAATTAAAGCACTGATGTGCGGTCAGAGTGGCTGTAATATGTTTGGTAAAAATCTTTCAATAAGCTTATTGATGGGAAAAAAAAGCTTGAACATATCAGTAAGATCAGAAAAACAGCAGAAAGTCAGCTAAGGTGAGGTGGCCAAAGTCACAGACTTGATTTAAAATTAGGAAAACACACAGGAGTGGGGCCAACAGATAATGGCTATTTCTTTGCATGAACAATTGTTAAAACGTTTGGCAATTACAGAGAACAATTTATGCTACTTGTAATCTATAATGTTGCTAGAAGCCTGCATGTGTGAAATGAGCCAAACAAGCTTTAAACTAGAAACTAATAAATAAGAAGAAGTGCTTTGAAACTTTCACCATTATATATTTAGTCATGCAGATATGAAGCCCAAGAGTTAGAAAATAAATGAAAACATTTCATATTTAAACACATTTGGCATGTCTGCATCCACATACTGTGTTGCAGTCTATTTATCAATATAGATCCAGACTATAAATCCAGACTTTAACATAGAATAAAACATTTTGACTGTGATTAGTATATTTATACTAAATTAGATAATAAAGGCAATCACAAGTGTGTACTGTAATCACAGCTCTGTTTCATATCTGCGCCACTGCAAACCAAATTCAGAATAAAAGAGACAATTCATTCAAAGACTGTGCCACCAACAGCAAGTCTGCTCCGCTATACTTATTTAGCTTATACAAATAAAACAGCATGAGCCAATGATGGGCTAATTTATGATGCATGCTCTGAAAAGTGATAATCAATGATCACTGAGCTGATTTATATCATCCATCAACTGTGATGCCCGTGATCTAAAATACCCAATTAAACCCTCGATGTAATTTGGCCAACAACAGCTCATGAAAGGACAAAAACAGCGGCTGGTGAGAGGAGAAATAGCCATCAGCAACCCTATTACCATATTGCTCTAAATTACCACAATCACCAGGGGAGCATTTAACATGCCACCACCCAGTGGAGGAAAAAAAAGTCTTACAAATAATGTCAGAATGGCTGTAACTGATTTACATTCGGCTCTCTTTGTGACTGTGCTACCAGTTGCTGTTGCATCCAGACTAATTAGGAGGTAATGAGAGTGCAATTGGGCAGTGGGCACATTTAGAAAGAGCGAGACGGTGACAGACAGGCAGGCAGACAGGGACGGCGAGCTCAGGTGCTCAATGACTCGTCTAAGGTACAATGGTGCATAGGCAGATACTCCAGCACCACCACCACCACCTGACTGCCACTCACAGACGACAAGGCAGAAGGCAGAGGAAAGCAGGGGGGTGAAGGAGGTGGGAGGACTGATATGAAGGAGGGGGATGGGGCAATATGGCTGGAGCAGGTGGAGAGAGCTGGTTAGCAGCGGTGATACCGGTGCTGTGAATGTATTTAAAACAAAACAAAACACACAAAAAACAAAAATTAGACTGACATTCTAGGTCTGCTCGCTTTGCACATGTTTTTTTTTCCAGGTCTTCATTTGCTACTGTTTTTTCTTCAGCCCTCTTCTCTTGCCTTGTCTGCAGTGTGCTGCGTATGTGGATAAAACTGTAGAGGAGAAAACAAATGTGCAACAGCGTTCTTTCGGAAATATGCCTCCCCCAAATTTCCCTTGTCTCTGTCAGACTGAGACACGTTCTCCAGTTTAGGTGCATTGTGAGAGTAGAAGATAGAGAGAAAGAGGGTGTGTGTGTGTGTGTGTGTGTGTGTGTGTGTGTGTGTGTGTGTGTGTGTGTGTGTGTGTGTGTTGGGGGGGGGGGCTGTAATGGTTACTGTGGCAACCAGGAGAGTGACTCTTAGACATTGGCATATGCATGGGGAGGGGGAGAGGTGGAAGAGAGACGAGTGTGCTGGTGAAGAGATGTAGTACAGGGAGGAAAGGGTGGTGGTGCTGAGGGAAGGGTGGGGTGGAGGAGGTAGAGTGCAGGAGGCAGATCAGAGGGAGGTGTCAGAGGGTTACTGCGCACAGAGATTCACCCTTTTTTCTAGCGTGGCAGAAGAAAGGGAGGCAGAAACAAAAGGAGCTGTCTTTTGAATGGTGGCTGCGCTGGATTGGACTGTCAGCGCTTCCTCTCTAACAGCCTTACTTAGCTTGCTGCTCCCACTCCCAGACACTTCCTTACTCTGTGTCTCTCTTTCAGAATACAATGCATGCTTGAGTCTATTGCATGTGATTCTCAGATGAAAATTTAACACTGATGTTGCTTATTGCATCTAAAGGTTTAAGCACTGTAATACAATATATTCTGCACTTGTGCCTGCATTTTGACCTTTTTTCTTTAATTGATTTTCTGCTTTTCTACATCACTTGTTTCATAAAATATCAGGGTGTTTTCTTTTGTCTGTGTGTGTGTGATCAGCCAAAACCCAAAGACAGTAAGTTTTACTATATGATGTAAATAAGAAGAAAATGGGAGAAGAAAAAGTTCCTGCATATAAAAACCAATCACGTTAGCAACTGGACTTGATGAATGACTTGAAATGAAACTATTCATACTTCAAATGTTGGACTGTGATTGTTGTGCTAGCTACTGTGTTTTGTGAACATTTGCAGCCTCTCTTGTATGTAACCACCAGAGCTTAATAGTTCCAGAAGCAACGATCCTGCTCATATTCTCCGCAAGGTTTTTGATTATGAGCCACAATGTTGTAACTTTCCAAAGTAGACTTGGTGGGAGCAACAACAATGGTATGACCTCCTGTAGAAAGTCTGTATCATATCGACCTTGTTTTAACAAACATGCATTAATTACGATGTTGTGGAAAACAACTACTCCTCCGACAATCTGCACTAAGTATTAAGTCACTTTTCACTTAGGAATCAAATACTTATTTCACTCAGAGACATGCAAACCAATTTATAACTTTCATGTAATGTGTTTTATGCAGATCTTTGGTTGATATTATGTTAAAACCATGACAATTAGAAACTTTATTTCTTTGCAAATGACCAAACTTACAAATTCAGCAGGGGATCAAACAATTACTTTCCCCACTTTTTTCTATTGGCGCTCACAAGTCTTTTCACTTCTCATGTTGAACTTTATGACAATTACGACTATCCAGACACTTCAGGTAGCTGTACATGACAGTGTAAATGGATAGGGAGTGTAAATATGGAAACACAGGAATCACCTGGTGTGATTCACATCTTATGCTGGCTAACTTTCAGGTGAACAGTATAACGGACAATTTGCATGGAGAAAGTACGTTCTGAGCAGAAGCTGTGTCAGTGGGTAAAATAATCCTCCTTGGGTGATCTGGTGAAAGCATAGACAGAGTTTAGAGCACCTTTTAGACCTGACCTGTTTGTTCTGGACTTTTCCGGTTGATCCAAACTCAGGACCGACCCAAACAGGTTCCACGAGCTGAAGGTCAGATAAGGCAAGTCTGAAGTGCTAAACTGCTTTGGCAGAACATGTTAGTCGGGTCGTTTACTGGTGTACATCTGCATGGCAGAAATTTTGGTTATTGCAGATTTTGCTCGACTTTCAATGTAAACTTGGCATTTTTGTTTTGATAAGGCCAATTAACCTTTTACTCTTCAAGATGCACCGTGACTTCTCTGCCCTGTTGCAAAGACAAGAGCAGGATAATAGTAAGTACCCTCTGACCTTATGACAGGAGCCCACAGAGAAACAGACTGCCAGAGACAAACAGAGCTATGGGCTGAGTGTAATAAATATGCTGCCCCCTATAGTGGTGATGACCTTATAAACAACAACAAACTGTCACTATGGCCAGGCCTGCTGGGAGCTGCCCTCCATGCAAGGGCAAATGGCCCAGAATTCACTGGACAGGACAGCCAAAGCTTGCAGAAGAAACAGTTATGTGATGTTATACCGCGGGACAAGCGTTTGGCCTGCCGGGACTCATTTTAAATGTTTGTTTTAACAATCACTCACTCTCATTGAGCAGCCAGCCGATGTTTCTGTTAGACGTTACACACTTGAGTCAGATCTCTTTTTTTCCAACACAGCATTTTACAAACAACATAGCACGGCATTTATTTTTGTCACAAGTTATTTGTTGTATTTACCCAGATAGACCATCAAAAGTCTCATGGATGCAGCCGCGGTGAACGCGCTCCTACTGTGTCATGTAATGCTAAGTGACTGCTTTTATTATACAAGACAAGCTACGCCTGCAATCGCTGTGATCTCAGCCAGCCGTTCTGAATCAAACAGCAGAGGAGAGACATCCTTATTTTCAAGGGGGACTTTCATGTCACCATGAAGGAGACGGGGAAGAGCAGCAGCGGAGGGTTAGAAGTCAGAGTGAGGCATATGGCATCTTGAATTTTGGGCAAAGAGAGCTGACAGGTTAACTGAACATTTGGTGGGGGCAGACTCATGGTGGGGGTGCAGGGGGAGAATAAAGGGAAAAGGAGAGGTGGGGCATAAGACACGGAGGACGTGTGTGGATTCTAGTGTGTGTGTGTGTGTGTGTGTGTGTGTGTGTGTGTGTGTGTGTGTGTTTTGGGTTGCAGGAGTAGGTGGGTAAGGCTGCTAAACACTCCCATCTGTTCGTATCCTGAGGCGCTTCTAGGGCATTTAGCTACTGTCTTATCCAGATGAGATGTTGCTGTGTCAGCTCCTTCCACTTACAGCACATAAATAATGATATAAATATATAAATATATTTGAATAATAGGAATGGCAGGATGAGGAAACAAGGAGCAGCAGGGTCAAGCTGTTTCCTAGGGAGCATTTTCTTTATACCAAGCGATGATCACAGCTCCTCCAGGATGTGTGAGCGCTGTAACTACGTGCTCATTAGAGTTTTACTTCCTCTGGGCCCTGACACAGTCCCAGGAGAGAGATCTGCTCTTAACAAGGGTCCTCTACGCATACTGGCATACATTAGACGAGCAATAAAAATATAATAGAATGCAAAGTTATACTCAAGCTGATGTTAAAGCTATCACCATACGTTTACGTTTAAGGCTGTTTGATTATGAGAAAACAATTTCGGTCAATAACAGTATTTGTTTTCACTCAAATCTTAGGCTACGTTCACACTGCAGGCGAAAGCGCACCAAATCTGATTTTTTTGACCCTATGCGACCCATATCCGATCATGGCATGACAGTGTGAACGGCACAAATCCAATATTTTCAAATCCGATCTGGGTCACTTAGGCTACGTTCACACTGCAGGTCTTGATGCTCAGTTCTGATTTTTTGATCAAATCCGATTTTTTTGTCTGCTCGTTCACACTACAAATAAAATGCGACAGCAAACGCGCTCTAGTGTGAACGCTCAAAGCGGCCGCATGCGCAAAAGAAGACGTCACACACAACGCGCTCTGTTTAGACCCAGAGCAACAGTATTGTTTGACTGATGGCCTTATTAATATAAAGACTTCGGACTTTACGTTTCCCAATTTTTGCTTGAAGTTATTTTGTTATTTACATAATAATGTAAATAACCTAATAATGATCCTTATTGCTGTTTAAGAGAGGAGCGCTGCTTCAAAGGATAGCTGCAGATTTCTGTCAGAATCTGCAGATTATACAGTACAAATAAAATGTTCACGTTTCTCCAACGATGTCTTCCCAGCAGTTTCACCGGATGGCCAGGAAGCGTTCGCGATGTCTTCTCCGGCGCTGATAATTGGCGTCTGTCTTGTGTCAGTGACGTAAAAGACGGATTTAATGCGACATGACCATCAAGCAGCAGTCGCTTTCTGAAAGTATTAGTATTAGTATTTATTTATTGTCATACTTCCATACAACCCCAAAAAAAGAAGAAAATAATAAATACCCCTTAAAACCCAAGTGTACATATTTAACCCAGTGTGACTCCAATGCAATAAGACAATCCTTAGCAATAATGTTCGTAGAAATTCAGACAAAGACCCAAGAAACATGACAAAATACAACAATGCAACCCATTCAATATTATTGTACTGTGAGATATGATATCAGATATGTATCGGATTCAGCACCACATACGAAAGTGACCCAGATCGGATTTGAAAATATCGGATTTGTGCCGTTCACACTGTCAGACCAGGATCGGATATGGGTCGCAAAGGGTCAAAAAAATTGGATTTGATGCGCTTTCGCCTGCAGTGTGAATGTAGCCATAGTTGAAGGAAATCCTGTACCGAAGAACGGTTTTTCTATAAATAAATGATGCTTTTAAATGCATTGGTTCTCAAACTAGGTGAAAATATTAAATTAAGCTAAGTTGAATTAACATGATTTGGTTTATAGTTGATAAAAAATTGCAGGAGAGAGGCCACACCAGAGAAAGACATGTTATAGGATATATATTATATTTATTAATACCTAAATATAAAATTTAAAAAGTCTCACTGAATTCTGAATGAAAGATTGAATTTCATTATTTGCTTTTTCAGCTAGCAGAAATGAGGCTACCAAGCCTCAAATGTTTATGTATCTCCACGAACATTCAATGTGGCAGCTGGCAATTTGTTTACTTTACCGGATCCCCATTAGCATGTGCTAACCTTCCTGGATCCACAGTGTCTCAACACGTCCACATTCACGCAGACACTGCTTCAAGCCTACGCTGTGGATTTGCCAGAATAAAAGGGGCTTTAAGGGGTTCACATCACCCACATCCCTGTTCTTAGACACAGTGGAAGTCATGTCATGCGTGTGTTACCACTAAATGATAACATATTCAAATGAGGATAAAGAGCTTTTGATGGAATGAGGGGGAATAACAGGAGAGAGAGAAAAAATGAGTGAAGAAGTGGAGGAAGGAAAGCAAAGCCCAGACTGATCTGAATCTGGTAAACTGTCAGAGAGAGGGATTACCCTACCAAATCCCTGGCAAAAATAGAGGCCCGAGTTATTTACTAGCCTTACAACCAGCTGCAAACCATCTGTACTTAATTGTAAGACACAAACTTTATGAAGATCAACTGGGGATTTGGCCGCAAAGCTTCTTACGCCACTGAATTGGTGTCTCTGCTTCGAGGGAGAGTACGGAAGGGTGCTCGAGACATGTCATGTGTGCTTCGGAGGGCTCGGACTTGACTGTGCTGTTTCGTTTATCTCCGTGTCCTGTTCTACTGAACACGATCAGTTCTTATCTATAATTGTGAGGGTGGAGTGTAGGCGAGTCAGGTCTTTTCTTTACAAAGAAATGATGTGCTTGTTTTAGACAAGAACCTAAAAAAGCCAGTTCAATGTACACACACACACTGAGACTGTTTGAAAATATTTAATTGGCTTGAGCCTCGATGCCTTTCAGGATGAAGCCGGTCATCAGGTCCTGATTAGGCAGGTAAGTGGCCTGGTAACCTACTAAATCAGCATTGGGGAGACAATACCTACGCTGGCCATGAGATCCAGAGCTAGTCCAAAACCTGCATGTGGCATTGTTTAATGTAGGTCGTTGTGCATTATGTTGTTGTTGGCAGCCATCTGAAGACAGATGATAAGAGGTCCTGTCCGAGCCGCTGAATGGCAGGTAGCCAGCTTAATCCTATTTAACAAGATCTGAGTTGAATCTGGGGTGGGGCATGTGGGGGGGGGGTCACGCAAGTAGCCTGTTGGGGTCAGTGTGTGGCTTTGTGGAAGGTGTGGTCCTAAACATTGAGCATTTTTTACACAAGGCACGCTCCTTTTATGTGCTCAAGCCCACCCTCAGAAATGAAAGCAATGCCTATCAGGTGCACGTGAATGAGTTAATCACATGCAAAATGACCACGGCAGCACCGAAGAGAAAGGATACACACGAAGAGAAAAACCTCCAGAAACTCACTCAAGGAAGAACACTGTGGGATCTAAGCTGATGGCTGCTTTGACTCGTTTATTTTCTTCCAGTGCGCTAATTCCTTCCATCTCCATATGTTAAGTGGTGGGGAGGGAAGCGGTAGTGCGTGTGGTACACAAGCACTGGTGCGGTGGAGGGTGGTCAGGGATTAGGCCATCCTGTCTCGACGCAGGCCTTGTATAATTACACTAGAAGGGTCCTTTTATATCTCTGTCCAGTAAGGGTGTGCGGTCCCAAGGGCATCGAACCACACTGACTGTGACTCCAGCTGCTCGAAGCACCAGCAGGTTAACCAAAGACGATCTCTAGAAAATGAATAACTGAAACAGTCTGAAAAATAAATACAAATAATTGCAAAAAAATTCATATGACTTTCAGATTTCATAAACTGCCCCCAGTGTCAGCACGCAAACATATCTATTGGAAGGAGAGACCTGTCAGCGATCTGCTTGTTATAAATAACCTACAACCCTCTACCCTATCCTTAGCCCCCCACCCTCTTCAACCTCTCTTCGTTAGCATGAATAATCCCCGATGGCCCATCTGCCAGACGCCAAAGCTACAAAACGCAGAGCAAACAAGGCTGGAAGGAACAGGCCATTACGGGGCCTCTTTGAATAGGTCGACCGATCACTCACATAGGTGTATTTGCTCAGGCTCCGCACAAGCAAACAATATCGCTACTACAGCGCTGCTATTTTCACACACACATAAGATGCTATTTGAGCTCCAGGAGAATGATTGTAGCTGATGAGCACTGCACCTGTTCCTGGTGGAGAGGACAGGTGTGTGTGTTTGAGCGGGAGGGAGGATTTACATTCATATGGACCCTCTCGTGTTAAGCATGAAAAAGAAAAGAACTGCTGCTTAAACTTTAAAAGTTAAACACATCTGTTTTTAACTGAGCACGTTTTCTTGTTGCTAACACAAAATGGCTGCCTTGGACTGAAAGAGGCACTAAGACAGAGCAGCAGCAGCAGCGGCGGCGGCCGCAGCTACCTAGACAGAGCAAATCTTTTTATCGACGATTTTTCCTAACTTTTACTGACAGTAGTTTAAAAAAAATCAGCACGGCAACACCACTTGATTGCTGTCCTCCGCTTCCAAGAGTCCCGCAATATCAGCGTCATTAGATGGTCGCAGTCCTCCACCCCAGGCAGCCAAACCAGGATTAGATTGTAGAAATGTAATCCTGGATGTGGGAGGTGGTGGTGGGGGTGTAATCAGGAAGAATGTCTGCACCCAAAGAATCGGACCACAATCTGGGGATGCATATGTGGCGCGACACAGAAGAATAGGAATCAGAGTTAAATGCACATCTATACACATCATGTAGGACGTGTCAGGACTTCAGCTCACATGTGATGTTGGTGCTCTGTGCTTGAATATATCTGCTCACAAGTTGGAGTCAGCAAAGCTGAGGAGCTAAGAAAGACGTGTGAGTCTGTGTGTGTTCCTGTTTTTCTCTGTGTGTCTAAATGGAGGCTGCCCAAGGTCACGTGACGTGGTTTCCATTTTGGTTGAGTCGTGCATGTGTGCAGGTAGAGCAGTGCGCACACACAAATAAATACCAGCAAACTGCACCTGTAAATTCAAACCTGAGCACTGAGGTGACAGCTTAAAAAAATCTAACTGGGAAGTAAACAAAAAGCAGGAAAAAAGAGCAAACTGCTACAGCAAGCCTAATAGCTGCTCAGAGAGGGGAGCTTATCTTACCACCACAGTTAATATGAGCTTCTCAATTAGATGAAAGGCTCTCTCTCTTTCTCTAATTTTTTGTTCAATTTCTCCAGGCAATTTATTTAGGGTGGGGAAAAAAAGGCCAGAGCCAACCGTCATTGGCTAAGCGCGCGGCGAGTCACAGCAAACTCCAGCCAATCAGGCTGAGCTCACAGCGTCAACTCAGGCCCTCAGCAACAACACGACTATTTACTGTATGCAAGAGAAAAATCTATTTGGGGTTCGTCCCTGCTCATCCAGCAAAGCAGAAAACGCTCAATTCTACAGTCCTTACACCCGAAAAGAAGAAAAGAGTCAATTTTAGTGCTTTTCTTCTTTTTCTGCACACTTGTGCTGGTTACCTGTGAGGTAATGCAAACCTCCACAAACCTGAAACTGTAACGTTATTATCGGTGGCTGCAGAACTGAAATGTTTCCTTCATTTCTGAAGGCAGTCAGAGATATTTTTAGACAGCTCACTCTGTATTCTGCATTATGGATTAACTCAGATTATGCAAAGGAGCCTTCATGCGTTAACTTATCAGTTTTATTTCTTTGTCCTTTGAATTAGTTTAACGCAGACCCTCTTGGTATTGTATCGTTCGCTATAGCAGCAGAGTGGAACTAAAGGATTATGCAAGCATTTCCAAACAATTCGTTTTTTTCACCTTTGACAAACTAATGTAAAACATCGGCACGGCAGGTCGACAATTCTCTCTCTGCAGGGCATTTGCTTGAAGACATAAAGTTCTAATGTACAGATACAAATGAAACAAAATATGGGATAATTGTTTCAAATTACTTCTTTATTTTCCTTTTAAAAAGAAAAAGAAAAAGTCAGCAGTGATTACAATTAGATCACAATAAAATGGCTCAACATTATTTTAGGCCTCATTTTGTTAAAGCCATTATTAAAAAAAAATACATATCTATCTATCTATCTATCTATCTATCTATCTATCTATCTATCTATCTATCTATCTATCTATCTATCTATCTATCTATCTATCTATCT
>NW_005187500.1:2268758-2289159 GCF_000239375.1 Pundamilia nyererei
ACATGTAAAAACACCTAAGCCACAACATTAAAAAAGTAGACTGATAGACTGAGATACACCAGATATCTGCCATTACTATTTTTTATCTATCTATCTATCTATCTATCTATCTATCTATCTATCTATCTATCTATCTATCTATCTATCTATCTATCTATCTATCTATCTATCTATCTATTTACACACACACATATATTTTAATTTAAATGGAAATGAATAACTAAAAAGGAAGATTTTTTTTTTTGCTTTAAAGGTATTTTTTTCACTGACACAATTTAAAATATTTTATTGTCAGTTTTCTGTCGTGATGGTGCATAGTAGTAATGAAATCAGAAAATAGGAAATATATATATATCGTTTTTTTTCTTTGAGTTTGTTTTTTAAAGTAAAGGATACATTTAAGCTGTAATGAAGGAACACATTTTCTCTTTGCAAAATGTATTTCCAAATAACCTACATGGTTGTTTTCTGCTTCAAACTGTGAAAAGTGCTGCTGCAGCAGGGTATCCACACCTCACAGGGCACTTAAGCAAACATGGGTGTGATGTGGGGAGTGTGCAGGGAAAGCTACAAATCCCAGGATACAGTCTGTATGCAACTTGTGTTGTCTGGGGATCTCTCTTCCCGAGCTGTCCGAAATGTTCATCTATCAAGGTGATATCCCGTGGCGGCTCGTCGTGGAAATACCTTTCTACGGGTCACCTTTGTATTGGCGCCGATTCTCAACCAAATTAATTCACTTCATTATTCATAGCTCTGTTTAGCACTGTGAGGCGGGTTTCTTCATTGGCATTTTAGCCAATTGGCTTATTTAACAGCTACGGCTGGTACCGTGTTTGTTTCTTACTTCTTTCCACGAAATCTGTGAATAGTAATGAAAACAGTGCAAACGGCACTGTTTAAGACAGATCTGTGAACAAAGGAAGACTGCTGTGCGTTTGTGCACACCATCACACGTCAGTCGGGGCGATGCGGTGATGTCCGATGACATTTAATTTCTTGCCTGTCCCTTGGTGTAAGAATCATCACGAGGATGTGAAACAGGGGGCCTGCGCATCATGAATCTGCGTGAAAGCCCAAGTCATGATTTTTTTCTTCTCCCTTCTTTCTTTCGTTTACTTCCTTGCCATAAAATGCATCACAGACAGGGACAGAAAGCAGGAGAGGGATGTAGAGAGGGAGGGAGGCTGTGAATAGGCAGAGTGAGTGGCATGCATGGACAGCCCCTCTGTCTCTCAAAGACACTGCAGCAGCTGTATGCATGCGATAAGAGCATCCATTCACAGCCAACTCCCCCTTTTCCTCCTCCTACACACTAAAACACACACAAATGCACTTTTTTCCTCTCTCTCTGTCTCTCCATCTCTCTCTCTCACACACACACACACACACACACTAAACAGCCTCTCTGCAGGTTCCTCCACAGAAGCTGCAGTTTGAAGCGGCCTCTGTCACCAGTCAAAGGTCTTCCCTGAAAATCATTTTTGTTTTTCTCTGAATTTTCTCTGACGTAAAAGCACAGCTGAGTTAAACATGGTTCACAGGCTGGGGGCGGGGATCACCTTTCTTTTTGTCCGAACTGACAGAGCACTCAGCACATGTTCCTGGGATCTTGCTGTTTGCTTTGTTGTCGTGCATTGCCTCAGTCTGATCTTTTCTGTTGTTAAAGGCCGCCAATTACTGTCCCTAAATAACACCTCTGCACTATGTAAGGTTCTGACAATCTTATGTTGTGCAGAATTGGGGAGGATGTCCATTGCATCTGCATCATTCTGTCACATTCTAGTTCTTCCCATCATCACGGGAAGAGTGGAGGCAAGTACACAAAAGATTTCAGGTCTGGGCCTTAAGTATATCTTGAGATTTAAATAGTTTGACATCTATGTACCCACATAATATATCTTTTTCCCCATTATGTGACATGGGAATTTATCAGTCTGCCATACCAAACTCTATGATCTATTGATAAGACTCAACTCCAAGTCCACACAATCCAAAGAATGTCTGAGTGCCAATTAATTGGCGACTCCTTCCACCATTAGCTCATGTTGCACTTATAGCTAATCTGTATCCTGGCAGGGAGCCATGCATGACCTGGCTCCCATCCAGGTCCAGGAGCTGTGGAGGCGACAGCCTTGAGCTAGCCCTGCACAGCGCTGAGGAGCCTGGAGAAGATGTGGCAAACTGCAGCAGCACAAAGCAGTCCTCACTGTTTATCAAAGATTAAGCAGTGTTTAGTACCTCGACCCTCCTCTTCCAGCCAGCCTGTGCTCAAATCTACACATGCGTGCACGCACAGACGCACACACACACAGATATGCCACCACCTCCAGCTCACACCCTAATTGTTCCCTGCCCCGAGAGTTTAATAAAGAACAAATTGCGGTTATTGGTGAGCAAACAGCACAGTACGGAGGTGGGAGTGTGATCATTGCGGTGCCAGAGCAGCGAAGAGAGAGAAAGGGCATCAGCCAATTTAATTAATATCTCTGTCAGTCTCAGGCTGAGACCGGAGCAGCAGGCTGTGTGCGGAAAGACTTGGAGTAAGCACACAGAGTGTTAGCATGCAGATACACTCATGTTTCCTACCTACATTGTAACTGTGAGTTCAGCTGCCAAACAAGCCTTATTAGGCAGTACAGTATAAGGGTTGTCCTAAAAAGTCATAATAATAATTCTAAATAAATAAATGTGACTACTTTTTATATTCTGATCCAGCAGCACCTTTTTTGCAAAGCTCATGTAGATATTAATATTTTCTACCACATATCCACATATTTACTGTGAGCAGTCATTCTGTCACACTCAAATTCATGAACTCTAATCATTATTCTTTGCATTTATTTTTCCGTTCATGATACCGTAACGGGATTTCAGACAATTCATCTTTGTCGCTATCTATGTACATCTTGTTTTGATGCCCAAAAGGTTTGCGTGCTTTTTTTTCCCTTAAAGCTTATCATGCTGCCTGCACACTGCCCAGCCTAAGTGTATCTACCCGTCATGTTCCCATAATGCTTTGTGGCAGCTGCAGCCAGATTCATGCACACAGGTATTGATTTTCTTCCCAGCTTTCTTTTTTTCCTTCGGTGCATCCCTTTATTTATCTCGCTAAGCCCCTGCCACTGGGTGTGAGGAGAGAACCAGCTCGCAGCTTGTGTGAGAGGACACAGTGAATTCGGCACGAGAGACGCTCGCCACATAACCTGGATTTATTTTCATATATCTGTTATTTATCTGGCAGCGCTGCGCCACGGCTGAGTATAATCCTGCTCTGTGTGGGTTGCATGCGTAGGTATGCATGTGTGTATTTGTGCTGTCTGTCCATCCGTCCATGCAAACACTCCATTTTCCACAGGCCACCTGACCCATTTTTCTGTGTGAATAACAATACTCCAGCCAATCATGGGCAGACAGAAAGACGAATGCTGGAAAAAGATACATCCAGCCCGTCACACGTCGGACTCCCAACCCTGCCTGTCGACAGAGTGAGGCAGGGAAAGGGAGAGACAGCGTGAGAGAGAGAGAGTGTTATCCTCACTTCCTTCCCTCCTCCCCTCCCTCTACATCTTTACCGCACAGAGGCTGGTGAAACCATAACCCGACCTACCTGGTCCCTAGCTCAGGTTTGTGCTTTGCCAGTGGCTGCACTTCCTACATGCCCTGAGAAAAGGGCGAAGCTGCAAGGCAGCTCCAAAGAAAAGCTGTTCATGTTAGCACACTACCTGCAGGCTACAACCCACAGTATATGGTGAAGGATTAACTCCAATCCGACCCGCTACACAAATGTTTACACTGGGGCTACACTGAAGCTGTGAAGCAGGAACGGGGGATTATCTTAATATTATATGTTCAAACATAACCTTCAATTAAACTATCATGCATGTGCACTTTAATGAAACATTTACATGATCTGTTAACCTTTTAACCTGTGCGGCACAACACATCTGCCTCCAAGGACATCTCAGGGTGACTCAGTGTCTCACTAGTTACACAACTACCTTGGAAACGCACAGTTCAGCTCAGATCAACAATGCAACCCTAAACTTCTCACTTTGTAGCTTTGTAAATGCAGGACTGGTGGAGAGGAAACAGTAGGGACTGTGGCAATGCATGATAATGTCCAGCAGCCTTTTGATTGCAACTCTTGATATTTACTTCAAAGGCCCATTATACACAGCCAATTAAACTGAAATAGTGTGGCTGGCTCCTCTCCCTCCCGGCAATGGCTGCAGGGATCGAGGCTGGCTGCAGAAATAACTCAAACACACATCCCAAATGTCAACAAACATGAAAGAAGCTGTGAAATGCACAAGAAGGCTCAGCATATAGACAGACTGCATGCATGTGTTAGAGCAATCTGTAATCTCCTAAAAAAACACAACTGTCTCTACACGCTACCAAAACCAGCAGTACTACGCTGCAAAGTGTGAGATATCACTGGTGTAATCTAGCACTATTAGTTCATTTGTAAAATAAATGACTACGGTGAAGGGTACAGGTCCTCTATATGTGTAGGAGAAAGTGACAGAAATAGTGTAAAGAGGGAGCAAGAGAACAAAAAAGGGACTGCAGGAGAAATAAGAAAAGGCTACGCAGAGCAAAGAGAATCTGTGTGAAAGCCGACGGGCCTCGTGTTTAGCTCGTGCACTGAATGAAAACAAGCCCCTGTTTGAGTGCGTGTGTGTTTGTATGTGTATGTGAGTGTCTGCAGTGTAGCGCTGGGGGGTCGGCCCCCTCGCAGCCTTACTGGTGCTGAATGCAGAGCAGGCAGCGCCAGGCCAAGGCGAATGACTACAAGGCCTCTTCAGTGACTGCAGCACAAGCTGCACCTGGGGAACAGCCCTGCACAGCAACACAGCTGCAGCCAGAAATGCTACAGACGCCCTAAAGTAACCCTGCAGGAAGCACATTTGTGTATAGCAGGTATGAACCACAACTGCCAGATATACCGAGCTGTGCTGAAGTTTGCAGCTGTGGTGATATATGAATGAATGCTCTTGCTTTTGTTATGCCAGCTTGTCCATGACTGTTATATCTTTGGAATCCATTTTTTAAAAAAAACATATATTTCTTTTATTTCTTTGTATATGTGTGTGTGAATGTATGCAGTATGTAAGCATACAATTATAGTCAGTGGGTCCATTTCACCCTGCCCTTATCCTTGCGTGTATCGTTAAGGAGGCCAGCTCCTACAATGACCTCCCACAGGCAGCGTGAATCTCTCAGTCACCCAGTCTTGTTACTTTCAACTAAAAAAAACACATAAATCAAGCCCGTCATCTGCCACTTAACTACAACTTTTAGTACACACTCTAATCTTTTGCCCTTTAGATTACTACAACTCACTTTTTCACGTGCACTACTTAGTTCTTGCTGGCTTCCCTTCAATTGGTCCTGAATGCAGCAGCCAGGCTGCCGAGATGTTATTCCAGCAGTTGGTCTCAGCAATAATCTGATCAGGGCCTTTCAGCTCTTCTACACTTTTATTTTAAATCCTCAGCCATGCTTTTGACATTTGAGTACCTAAACTTTGAAACAACCTCCCATGAGAACAGCTGAATCTCTGGATTATTTTAAACATCTGATGAAAACACATTTTTAGAGGTTTTCATAACCTTTTGGCAACAGTTCACATTAATGCTTGCATATATATATTTTATGTATGTATAAACATATATAAAGTATATGCAATGTACATGTACAAATGTGTGCTCGTATGTGTCTATGCGTGTTGGGATAGATACACTTAACTTTAATGAGTGGATATATTATTAATCTTTTGGCTCCTCCTTGTAGAGGTCACCACAGCATCTGCCTCCATTTCACTGTATCATCCTCACACAACTCTCTGTAACTCCTCCATCCCCACATCCATAAACCTCCGAGGTCTCCCTCTTTTCCTCCTGCCTGGCAGCTCCATATTCAAATGGTCTGTATTTGTATAGCGCTTTACTTGGTCCTAGGACCCCAAAGCGCTTTACACTATACACAATCATCCACCCACTCACACACACGTTCACACACTGATGATGGCAGCTACATTGTAGCCACAGCCAGAGGCGACAGAGGCGAGGCTGCCGGACAATGGCGCCACCGGGCCCTCTGACCACCACCAGTAGCCAACGGGTGAAGTGTCTCGCCCAAGGACACAACGGCCGAGACTGTCAGAGCCAGGGCTCGAACCGGCAACCTTCCGATTACAAGACGAACGCCCAACTCTTGAGCCACGATCGCCCCAACATTCAACATCCTCTGTCCCTCCTCTACATGTGTTCAAACCTTCTCAACCTTTCCTCTGACTTTTTCTCCAAACTGCTCAAACTGAGTCCCTTCTGTCTTACTTCTAGTGACTTTCATTGTTCTTCTCTCCAGTTCATACCTCCACCTTTCCAGGCTTCCTTCCACTTGCTCCCTACTGTCACTCGCAAACATGATAACTCCATGGAGACTCCTGCCTGACCTCATCTGTCAGCCTGTCCATCACCACTGCAAATAAGAAGGGGGTCAGAGCTCCCTGATGTAGTCCCACCCCCATCTTGAACTGATATCTCATTCCTACTGCACAACTCACCACTCCCTCATGTTCTCATACATGTCCTACACTAGCCTTCCTATTATGTGATTTCTTAAAGACACAAGGAGCCTCTTCTGATCTATACTTCTCCATCATGGCAAACATCACATCTGTAGCGCTCTTTCTCGGCATGAAGCCATACTGCTACTCAGTGACTGTCACCTCTCTGTTTAACCAAGGTTCAACAAGTCTTTCCCATGGCTTCATGGTATGACTCATCAATGTTAACCCTTTGCAGTTACTACAGATCTGGACATAGTTCTGAAATATTGGTACTGAATCACTTCTCCATTCCTCAGGCATCCTCTCATTCTCCATGATTGTGTGAAGCAATCCTGTCAACAAGTCTACCTCTCTCTGTCTTAGGATTATCCATACTTCCACAGGAATGTCATCCGGACCTTTCCACTCTTAATCTCTCTTACAAGTTCATAGTCCACACCACAGCTATTTCTGTCCTTTTAGCAAAATCCACTACCATCTGGCCATCCACATTCCTCTCTTTAACATCTTACCTAGCCAACACCTCCTTGCTTCCTCTGTCCCCTTCACCTACCTGCCCACTGAAGTTTACCCCAGTCACCTTCTTCGCCTCCACAACACTCTTCAAATGTTCTTCAAAATTGCCACTAGTTCATTTTACTTCCTATCTACAATATAATAGAAAATTTCACCTCCAATGCCCTTGGTCTTGTTTCGTCTCCTGAACACAAAATATACTTTATCTACCTTCCTTCTCTGCATCATATCAGCTAGGACTCGTGACTTTACTAGTCTACACTTTTGCCCACTTCTCTCTCACTGCCTCCTAGCACACCTTCCCCTTCCTTTATCTTTGGCGAAGAGTAGCACAGTGCAACCAGCACCCTGTTGGTAGTAGCATTGGAGGTGGCCATTGTTAACTAGGACCTCAACTGATCCAGTATGGAAACCCCACTTTTGAGCAACGTGTTTGATTTGGCAATCCCCCATTTATAGTTTAGTGGTAGTAGTAGTAGTAGTAGTATTTATAGTTATAATCTTCATAGCAGAAATTCAGCTGCTGCCATCGCCACAGGAGGTGACCGTGACGGGAAATCAGTCTGAGCTTAAACTCTATTACTACAATGTAAAAAAGTTCAGAAATATGAATAAACACAATATGTCATTTAATAATAATGAAGTTGGTTATCTCTCTAGTTCAATCATTGTTTCAGCTTACAGGCTGCTGTAAAATATGCACAACACATATTTTACAGCAGCCGGTTTTTCCTTCCTGTTTGTAACGGACCTTTTAAATCCTCTGCTTTGGGCAGTGACTTTTGAGGACTGTTTGAATCCTGACAGTGATTAGCTCTGTTGGTCAAGCAGTCGGCAGCAGTTTACATAATGTGATGACCTGAATGTGCGCTTGTTTTATGGGCTTTGGTTGGATACACCTGGTTAACATGTGATGATATTTCATGTCCATGAAGCAAAATATGTTACAATGGGAGCAAACATACTAGGTATATCTACACTATGTTAAAATAAGTGAAGATTTTTTTCCCATCAGTTAGGCAGGTTTATGACTTAGTGACCAAACACAGTGTTTTTCAAGAGCCTTAATATTCAATATTCGATACTCTATCATGTAATAGAAAAACAGTAAAACCAGTTCTCCCTCCTCTCTCCTCTTTAAACAGTAAATACTCTTAAAATGACAACAGCAATGTAATAATGATAATAATAATAATAAAAAGATAGAGAAGAAGAATCTTTACGTAGCTACTTTTGAAAATAAAATTAAAAGGTGCTTCATAAGATGAGAAGGAAAACCAGCAGCAATAAAACATTCAAGAAAAGGTAAAGGTAAAACAACGCTAGCAAGGAAGACAAAATTGAAAATCTAAGTAAATAAAAATAATCATTAGGAAGAAATGATAAAACTTTATAAAAGCCAACATAAAAATAACTTAAAGTGGAAGAACAGAAAAACCCTGTTTATAAAATTCTGTCTTTATAAGAGATTTAAAAAAGGAGCCTGCCAAGGAGGAGCTCGTCTCCTTACTGAGAATGGGTTCTGATCAGAACCTCAGCCGAGGACCTGCTAGGTTACCAATGGGCATGTACTATGTCAGAAGACCCGAGATATCCTCCTGAGAACTGAGGAAAAAGCATCTTTCAGTTTAACTTTTCTTGTGATTTCCTGGAAATAGGCCACCACACACATGGGATATCATTGGAAAGGCCAGCATGTCCTCTATTGAGCACATCAGGACTTAGAAGGTAACTCAAATAAGTCAAAAGATATAGACCAAAACAAATGTCCATTACAAAGGACAAAAATGAATAGGCTGGGCCTCAGGCGGATATACCACGGTGCAAGCTCAGTGTGGGCTTTAAAGTCATCAGTAAAATCTCTTTAGATTTCTTTTAGACAAAACTGAGCTGCTCAATGGTCATGTTATCCACATGTGTGGAACACCTAAGCTGTGTTTTGCTGCTGTAATCACTCGTCCTTTCAATTTTGGCCACGAATCAACTCTTAACTATCTGTTGTTCCACCTCACTGCAAAGCATTATCTTTGTTCTTTCAGTAAAACAAAGCTGTAAGAGACCAAAAATACTGGAGCATAAAAAGCATGTTTTCTGAAGCAGCAGCCCACTATATAAGCACCATATCAGACAACGACAGCGCATTGTTGCTTTTACTGGATGTCCTGGCTGAATGCATTATAATTTTCCATTCTTTTCTAATGGACACCAGGGTTTTTAAAGTGGTGCTTTGTTAGTGTACACTGCAACAACTCGACAAGGCTCGGTCCAGTGAGACTCACAGAAGGCCTGTCTGCACACCACGCTACACCTTCCACACTGAGAGAGCCGCAGTCAATTATTCATACCAGAGACAGAAAAGCTACATTTCACAAAGTTTTTTGTTTCAAGTGTCAATATTATTTTTAGTCATGAAATATTTAAACACTGAAGGTTGGTCATCGGGATGTAGGGGGTCAAGCCATCTTGAGTTGAGTTGTCAGTTAGTGTGAATATAGACTTAGGCACGCACATGCACAAAGCACAGTTAAAATGTGTGCAGCAGAGGATAAGGGGAATGGACGGTGCGTCAGTAGGATGTGTGCACTGAGATGTGAATAAAGACCATTTGCTCATGGATTCATAGGCTTCCGTCATCCATTATTTAGCATTGAGAAGAGCAGTGGATTGGTGGCTGGATGATTTTTTCTGACAGCGTTTACATGGCTGACGGCTACAGATGGGCCGATTTTTACGGCTCAAGATAAACACTTTGTGTTTTCAGCGCAAAGACTTTTCTCTGTAAAGATAACCAGTGGAAAAGGTCCTCGAGGATCGGGGGGGTGAAAAAACGTGGTTCCCTTCACACAATGCGACAGTGTGGCGATAAGTTTAAAAGGTCCAGATGCGATGCATTTCAATGACAAAGACTGCAGTACAGGAATATATGCCTGTGTCTGAAAAACATGCCAGCGGCAAATCCATTTATGGACAATTAAGAGATTGCTATAGATTTCAACATGAACGATTTTGCCTCAAATGTGAAACATCAACAAAAAAGCAGCTACTAGCCGGCGTTTGCCCTGCATCCAAACGCAAAATAGCATTAGCTCCTGCCTATTGAGTTTGCTAAATGCCCCACATAAAGTGAATTTGCCCCCCAGGGCTGGGAAACAATCACGGAGGCGAGTGTTCCATTTAAGTGATTTGAATGATCGGGGCACTGCAGTGCTTCCTATCAGCCAGAGAAATGGGTCAATACACTGAGACTAAGTGACATGGCTGGCAGTCTGCGCTCTTGTGGAAGACCGGGCAGAGGAAGAAGAGCGGGACCTAACTGTCATTGGGTCAGACAGATGTGGAAATACAGACGTGCACATACACTGAATGACTCCGGCTAGCTAGGATAAGCTAGGCCTGAGATGGCGCACAAGCCTCTCTTCTTCTTTTGACAAACAACACTTGTAATCAGCATTTGGCCAGGACAAATAGTCCTTTCTACTACAGTGTATTCATTATCAATGAAACTGTGAAGCTTTATCTCACTGCATGTACCTGCACCTGTAGAAATGCTCCCAAATAAAATCTCTTTTCTGCAAACTAAACAGAGTTCTACCACTGTGTGTTTCCTAGTATATCAAGAAAGCATATTACATCATTCTGTAAGTACCACAAATAGCCACCACACCACTTTTTCACTCCAGTTTACTAATATGCAAATCTCTCCTAATTTCTCAAAACAAGGTGAGAAGGCAACTGTACAAGAACAATGCAGCAAAAAGGCAAACAAGGTCCACATCAGTCACCAAACACTGCCGCCAACTGTAGTGAAGAAAAATGCCATGACTTACCTTCAGGGGTGATTGACACAGTGTCTTTCTCCCAGGACACAACAGTGATGTAGGCCTCCACTGAGGCAGGTATAATACACTTGAAGACCGCCACATTGCCTCTCATGGCTTTCTGGTCCTCCACCCGGACAGTGTAGGGCTCTCGTAGGACTAGGAGGGGAGGACAGACAGGTTTTAATATAAAATGGGACCAAATTAACACAGGCCTCCTGCTCGAGTTTTTTTTACAATGATTGCTATAAAATTTTAGCTTCATATATCAAATATTTTTGATATACACACAAATATATGTGTGTAGATATATATATATATATGTACATATATAGATGTTTAAAAAGCCAACTAGCTTTCAGGCCTTTTATGGCACATTGAAATCTGAAGCAATGTTTGAGCAAAAAACTATTAAATATAAAATCCTGATATTTTAACTGGTCTTTTTTACCATTAAAATGAATCAGGATCTGTATTTGGTGACAGATACTTCAACCTCAAATATACTTCATCCTGTAAAGTCTAATATTTGAAAACACACTAATAAAAAACATTTTTTGAAAGATATATAGCTGTATTTCACAATAATGCAAAATAAAGCATGTAGAACGTCTTTCAACAAGAAATTCTTATTTACAGTACTGAGGAAAATGCTTTTTTCATTCACATGGGTAGTCTTGCAAGATCAAATTGGCACGTCCACATGGCGTGACAGTGAAACTACCTCGCAACATTCAAAAGAATTGATTTCTACTCATAACTGAGTATCATCTGGAAACTGGAATCTGAATTTTGTTCTTTTGGGATTTTACTTTATATAAAAGTTGAATGAAAATATAATTTTCTTTATTTTTTGTGACTAAGAATTTTAAGATTCTGTTTTATTTTTGCATAATTGTGAGATATAATTATATACTATTCAGACATTGTCACTAGTCTTTTTCTATGTTTATGAAACATTGGTGAATGTATATGTTTGAAATAAAAAAGAACTGAACTGAACTGAACTATGTGAAGTTTTTTGATTTCTCAAATATGGGAATATGAAGCAGTGATGGACAGTTTTTCATATTTTAAATATCCAGTTATTAGACTTTTGTTAAAATAAGCCCCACATTATAGTTGGAAAAATAGAAATTCAGGCTTTTATCTTTATTAGTTTTTGATATACTCATGTTTAAATATTAGATTCCATTGTATGAAAAATGACCTGAAAGTGGGTTGACAGACCATTTTTCAAAAAAAAATTATCTTGAAAAGTATTTGACATGTCAACTTAAAATGTCACAGCACTTATCGTATATATGTTTAAACTTTTGACCAATCTGTATCCAAATCGGAGCATAAATTGTTCTAAAAGTTTGCTGATTTGCGATGTGACGACCCAATGGAAAACAAAACAGAGTGACGAGCAGAGAAACTGACCAGCCTTAATGTGAACATCTTGGCTCCTGATTCTCCCTGAGGGGTTCTCCGCTGTGCAATAGTAGGTATTGTCGTGGATGAGTTTGCTGAAGCTGGAAGGGGGGATCTGGAAGATCTGAAGGGTGCCATTGGGGTGCACATGACGGATCCCTGGCACATCATAGATCTCCTCGCCGGTGGCCAGGTACCAGCGCAGTGAGACAGGAGGCACACCTGCGGCGGGACAGGGCACCGATGTCCCTGTGGTGCTGGCAAACACTACCTCTTGCACAGATGCATTGACAAAATATAAGCTGGAACGTAGATCTTCACCGAAAACTGCAGAGAGAAATGAGATCAGAAAACTACGTCAGACACGGCACAGCGAATCCTTTAATAACTACCAAGAAAGGACCCGTTCAAAGATCTGTGAGAGAACAACCATATTTACATATTAGTGCTCTACTGCATTTGATTTTTTTCTTTAATTTAGGCCAAGTGTGTTTTTCACAGGCTGGCTGCTGTGTTTGTCCTCGCTGCAGTGATAAGAGGTGGCAGGAGTGTGTTTCTTGTTGTCTATGAAGAGACACTGCAGCAAGGCCCCAGAGAGTAGTAGTAGATGTGAAACTACAGAGCTGCAGAGAAAGCCAGACCTGCCTACAGACAAAGTGCGTCTATCCATACCAGAGTCAGTTCAGTAACTTTCATTATTGTTAAGAAAATACTTTTTTTAAATCGCTCACCGAGAAATAGAAACAAAATTCTTCTAAAAGGTGCGGTCAGAAGAAAGGCCTGCAGCCCACAACGTATTCACCAAAGGGTCTGATCGTGTTTTCACCAGGATGGATTGGCGTCACAAAAATGGAACACATCAAGACAATGACTATGCTCAATTTAACACCTTCTGATATTATGCATTGTCTGCAATACCACACCAAAGTGAGGTGGTTAAGCGAAGGACCTCTATGCATCCATCTATCCTCTGCCGCTTATCCTTTTCAGGGTCGCGGGGGGGCTGGAACCTATCCCAGCTGTCTTGGGGCAAGAGGCAGGGTACACCCTGGACAGGTCGCCACACACAGACACATTCACACCTGTGGGCACTTAGTTTTAGAGTTTCCAATTAATCTATCCCCACTAACTGCATGTCTTTGGACTGGGGGAGGTACCCTGAGAGAACCCACGAAACATGAGGAGAACAAACTCCAAGCTAAGGACCTATGCTACTGAATTTCTTTGAGCTCTGACGAATTTGTTTCTTTGTAATGACAGTGAATGTATGTTTTTAAAAAGCCATTACAGGCTATTTTTTTAAAATAAAAAAACTCAGCACTTTCAGCTTAACTAATTATTAATTGGAAACTCTAAATGGGAACTTGTATTTTAACCCTCATAGGGAAATATCCATACGTTTTCTCTTGACAAACACATTTGTGCCTACATTTTACAATAGATCTAAAAGCCATTACAGCAATATTTAATTTTGCATTTTAAAAATAAATTATTCATCATTACAACAACGATATAGCATATTACTGCTGTGGCATCAAGCACTCACTGAGAATACGTTTCGGTGACGACCATTTGGATATTGCCAAAATACATGCACCAGCTGGTAAGCTGTGAATTTGTCATGTGTGCAACAGAAGATGTTTTCTAGTCATCTTAACTAATGAAGCAAGTCAATGTAATGTGATGCACTTCCCCAGCAGTAAGTTACCGCTGTGGATAAAAACTGACAATGCAGCTCTGTGCTGTAATGGACAACCCACACTGTCGGCATGCAGCCAGGATATGTTTATTGGCTGGAACCCAAGTAAGACAGCAGAACTCGTTTAGTACATCCAGTGCAAAATAAAGTCATGATGTGTGTTTGTAGCATGTTTCTATAAATCTACAAACACTCCATATGTATCACAGTTGTCACTTACTGTAGTTCCTTTTATACGATTTTCTCTCCCCAAGGAAATTGCATAACCTTCAGCGGTAATATTTAAGAGATTCATCACCAATAGATGAGATTCAACAACAGTCTTGTGTCTTACAGGAAGTGATGCCAAGGCAAAGGAGAAGATGCATCATAATTATATAGATCGCCATTAGAAACATTGGTAAAAGACATTAAAATGAGTGCTGCTCATCATAATCACATAATTGTTTTTATATGTGTTTTATTTCTACTGGTTTTGATCAGTCCTAATTGAGCTGAGTTAGCAGCATCCATTCACAAACACAAAGGTAAACATCAGTTTGCTTTATGTTTCAATTCAAATTTAGAGATGCTCATGAAACTTGTTTGTCTATCAGACAGGTGAATATCCCACCAAGCACCATTGACACTGTTTTTCAGGTTAAAGCTCTTGGTTTAAAAATATGTTACATTACGTCTAAATTCAGATGGAAGAGACATCCGGGCTTAGTTTGATTCAAAAATAATACTTTACTCATTTACTCTAGTTTACTCTTTCACTTTTTCAACTAAAACTTAAAGAAAGTTTTAAGCAAACGTGAACACTGCTGTCTTTAATGTCTTTTATTATTTATTGGGTGCTGCCTCTGTAATGTGCAATGCATTGAAAAGGACTCTACTAGATCTATTGTGACAGTGTCACCAGGGTCCATGGAGGGTACCACCTATGAAGTTAATGACAAAAGTTTCTTCATTAATATGATATAAGGGTCATGGCCCATGCACATTTAAAATGACTGGTTGTCATGCAGTGCTTTTAAGCTGACTGTTCAGCTCACCTTAATTTTCACAAAAGTGTGACTGAGGATCTTTTATTGAAATATGCAATATTGTAAGTGGTTCTTTCACTCAACGTCACTGAAGGTCACTGATATTCTGTGGTCTCTGGTTGCTATGCTGCTTGCAGCCACTTCCTGTATGCATGCGCCGTTACATGTAATGGAATTCATATTTTTACCAGAATGTACAAGGATGATAACGGCAAAGACTGTAGATGTGATGAAGCTTGCTGAAATGCTGCCCATCTGCATCTCCAAACTAAATAAAAAAATTGCACATATACAAACTTGGAAATGATAATTCCTCACTGCACACAGAGCGGTATGAGTGAACAGAGAGTGATCAGCAGTCCTGCAGAGCTGTCGCATGAGCAGCCTCTGTCAGTCACCCTTTGTAAATATTGCATCTCTACTGTATGTCTGCTCTCTGCTAATGCGGTCTACCTCCTCCTGTCCCCAGCATGCTTGTGCGACGGCTGCCAATCCCCCCTCCCCAGAGACCAAACATTTTAGCGCTTCATAAATTCCTAATGAGCGTTCTCAAGTCACCGGCTACTTCCACCCACTGGTCGTTCAACCTGTAACAACAAACAAACAGTGTGGCGTACACATGTTTCTGCACATTTCTAGCTGCACTCACTTCACACATACAGTACTCAGAGGGCCGGGCCTGGAGGTGTCGAAAAGAGAATGGCTGCAGTTGTCGACAGCTACAAGACTGTAGTTTCTTTTTCCATGAGGTGGCAAGAGAGGGTAGAGTCACCATGATACACAGTTCAGCTGTGGGAGACTTTATTGATTGCCAGCTTGGCTATGTTTAGACTTAAATGTTACCTACCTTAACTGGCAAAAATGCCCATGCAGGTCCACAGTGACTAGTTATAGGTGAACTTTGGGGCTGTGTGGGTGGAGCAAACACAAACTTATCCCACGTGGGCCCCAACTGGGCGTGTGAACACAGAGCTTACAGTAGTTTTGAATGTTGGTGTCCCGATATGGGTTTTATACGGTCAGACCCACTATGGACCTACCCACATGTGTGGCCCCACGTGGGACCAAATCAACCATGTGGTGATTCCTTGTGAATAGCCATTGAGTATTTCTTCTTCAGACACCTTTCTCACTTACTATGTGTTAACAGACCTCTCTACATTGTATCATACTTGTTATTAATCTCTGTCTCTCTTCCACAGCATGTCTTTATCCTGTCTTTCTTCTCTCACCCCAACCAATCGCAGCAGATGGCCCCGCCCCTCCCTGAGCCTGGTTCTGCTGGAGGTTTCTTCCTGTTAAAAGGGAGTTTTTCCTTCCCACTGTCACCAAAGTGCTTGCTCATAGGAGTTCATACGATTGTTGGGTTTTTCTCTGTATGTATTATTGTAGGGTCTACATTACAATATAAAGCCTCTTGAGGGGACTGTTGTGATTTGGCGCTGTATAAATAAAATTGAATTGAATAAGGAGTTTATTTAATTTGAGCAACATTCTGGTCCACACTTTATACCAATTGGTGGCTGTATTGTATAATTGGGCCGATATGAGCTCCTCTCTCCACTTAGTGTAGGCAGCCCACTCTATAGGCTACTCCACTAAAGCCCATCTGGGGCCCAGATGTGCCCTTATTTTCATGTTGGTCCTGGGGCCCACAATGGGCTGCCCACTGTGTGGGTCTGTCCACAGTGCCCCCTCATGTGTGCAGATACCAAAGGTTTGGACAGACAGCATTCAGCATTTAATACATGATATCAGCACAAGAGCCTCCTCAAACCTCTCACTAAGCATTTATACAAATAATCTAACTACAGTACAATTATTGTGAGGGTGTTCATTTGATTTTTTTTTAAACTGCCTTAACACTACTGCCCTTATATTCCAGGGCAACTCTCAAGTGTTTCGTTTGCCGTGCCATCTTGTTGACTTTATTTTGATTTCTGTTTTATTTTGAAGGTTAGTCCCTTGTGCTTTTTCTCCTTTGCTTTTTCCCCTACCCTTGTCAGTGTCATAGAGTGACATATTATTAACCCTTTAAACTTGTCAGTCAACAATTAAATGGCTCATTTATGAAGCATAAACCTTTTACCATTATTATGATTTTTATTTCCTCAAAACAGTTGTTCTCGGAGCTCGACTATGCTGTCATAAACACAGTACATAAGCTGCAAGCAGGCCAAAATCATTAGACAGAGGCATAATAAATAATTTAGAATGGCCCTCTCCAACTATAATGATACACAGACAACTTCTCAGGGGTTAATTTGCAGCCATGTAATCACACAGAGTAACAGCTTGTCAGTGGTTTTCTCAAGCAGGAAAGTCTGCCATCAAGATGGTCATAAAATCTCAGCATCTGTTATGAATAGCAGGGAGCGAGACTCTTTTATATGGATGACTTTTTCACCGCGGTGCAGTTCATTTTCTTCCAAAACAGATGTATGAGCTCAATCTGAACCTGATCTTCAACAAACTGTACAATGTAAAGGCTGAGAAAATCCAAGAGTTAGATCTGTCACACTGCATGATTTTTCTTTCCAATATAGTGTCTATATTTACAATTATGGGGAAGCCCAGTATATGAAGCTATCAACAAAAGCAGGCAACAAAAGTACTTCGATTTTATCTACTGTCAGGTCAAGCTGGGTGCCAGACTTTTAATATAGATCACAAGTTCTGAAAAACACCTCATAATGACAGGTCAGTAAGAAAAAATTAGACAGAATCTAGATTCTCTTCATATCAGAATAATATTCGTTTTCATTCACCTTGGCCGGTGTAGTGGTAACAACCAGCTTTTACCATAACTGTTAAAAGTGACACAGTGAGAAAGAGTTTACCCCACAACTGCTTTTGTTTCACATACACGCAAAAAAAATTAAGACCCCCAAACTACCTCTACACGTTACTGCTTGGATGTTTATTTTAAGATGAGAAAGCCTGATGGATATAAAACCCCACCATATCCCAACAGTTTCAGATAGATACACTGGGAGTGCATTTACGTTTTAGAGGAAAATAGTCAGGGTGGGGGTTGGATGGGGAGATGGGAGAGCTGGAAAGCTCTCAGACAGTGACACAGAGGCCGCTATGTGCACAGAGATGGGACGAGAATGCAAAGAAAAGGGTGGAAGAGATGCTCTGACAGAGGTCGAAAGCACGCTTCAGCTTAGTCGTCATCCACAACCTCCTTGAAATGAACGTTTTTACCTTTTTTATTCCTCTTCAGTCTCTTTTTCTGTATCTATTTCTTTTCCAGCTGTCTGATTGCATTCTCTTCTAACCTTCATCTCTCCTTCACACTACTTTAACCCTGCCTTCAACATTCTGATTTTTTCCACCTTTACACAAGGATACAGGTACAAAAACAACAAACCAGAGCAAAAAAAACAAAACGCATGAAGCCACCTCCTGATCTGCATTTATTATCCACTATTATCCACCGGACCTTTCTTGCAGCTAAAAATTTGGAAAATTAAACAACACATATGCTCTGCTGTGCTGTGGCTCATGGTTCATGAAAATTGAAAAAGAAAATCAACTACTTTATAAATAATTAAGGTACTTGGGCCCTACATCCAGCAATGCATCTGAATCTGGTTAAAAGTAGACACTCCTCACAGTCTATTCCCTCTTACTCTGACACTGAGTAATATCTAATAAAGAAGAACCCACACATAAACACAATTTGTATTTTGGGGAACATAATATTGAATATTCAGTTATAAATTAACAGCCCAAGACTATTTATCATAATGGTTGCTTGCAAGCAAAGAGACAGCACGTGGGAGGCTGCTGGCTGTCATCAAGCGTGTGTACCACCGTTAAATAATAATCTTATTAACGGCTGTGATAAAATAGAAAGACGTAACACATACACATGCGCATCTCAGAGATACGTTACGCATTGTTTTTGCAGCGGGATAAAGCACACTTTTGAGGATCTGTTGATAACGCTGGGACCGCACGAGCAAGATCAAAACAAGAGCTAGCAGAATGTTGAAACAGGAGATAAAAGATTTATGTGTACCCTATCAATACTCAGTCAGCCGTCAGCCTGGTTGGCAGATAATGGCTGCAGTCTGCAACGCTTTGGTCCACATCTTGTTGGATTTTCTGTTCATAGGTCTCTCACATTAATGGGCTTTTTATCAATATTACTAAAAATTAATATAAAACAGCAATTATTGAAAGACAGCAAACATCATGGAACAGGATCATTTTGACACATAAACAATTCGCGCTAATAATTCCACATTAACTAAATGAAGACTAGCTAAAAAGAAAAGAAAACCACAATTGGGAACGGTGCTACTGCTTTATTTAAGTACTGTAAAGACAGATTGACGGTAAAGAATAAAATAGAGGAAAAATGCATCAAAATAAGTCATTACCAGGAGAGGAGCCGTGTCTGCTGTGGGGAGATTTTTCAGTTTTAAAAAATGAATCTTGTTTTGTTTTGTTTCTGGTCATTCTGTGGCTGGAATTTCACTGTGGAAGTGGTTCAGGCAGCTCCACCCACACACAGCCACTGGGGTCCAGGTGGGATTTTCTTTTTCTGGTGACAGAGTCATTTGTGTCACAAAGTCTAAAAGAATAAGTCCAAATGAAGCTACTGTAAATATCTACAAAGGCTCACTCTTGCGAAAATGACACGAATCATTATACCATGAAACTGTCAGAAAACACTTTTTAGGTTTATACAAACTATTTAAATCATTCAGTGCATCCGTTCTCTGTTCCCTTAACATGGCTCTGGCGTTACCCACATGCCATCACATTATCATGCTGAAGGAACACCAACCCTCTCCCACGCCCATCATGCCCACACACAGAGGCATACTCTCTAACAGCTTCTACATGGCAGCTTGTGCCAGAGTTGTCTTAATTGACATTACTTTTCCCAGAGCCAAAATCACAAAGAGGAAAAAGTGATATTGTTCAATTATGAATCCCACGCATGTATAATAGATGGACTCTCACTTTTTTTGCGCGTGTTCTTCCTTAGCAATTCTCAGAAGAGGGGCAGGAACCGGTGGGGGTGGGATGGGGGTCCTTTTGAGTTAGCCTCTTCCTCTTCCTGTGTGGAATAATGCTTGGCACGCTCCCAGATGTCAGCACCTATTGGTGGCAGGCCCTGCTGAAGACTCTAATCGTGGATTGCAGGTGACTCCTCATGCAATCTTCTCTTTGCGGAGCCTCTGCTACTATGTTCGGAGCTCAAGGGCAACAGACAAGCTTCGGTCACGGAGAGTGCACACAGGCGTGTCAGATGGATCTGTGCGCTTGTGTGTGTGTGTGTGTGTGTGTGTGTGTGTGTGTGTGTGTGTGTGTGTGTGTGTGT
>NW_005187500.1:2289179-2307013 GCF_000239375.1 Pundamilia nyererei
TGTGTGTGTGTGTGTGTGTGTGTGTGTGTGTGTGTGTGTGTGTGTGTGTGTGTGTGTGTGTGTGTGTGTGTGTGGGAGGTGGGGTTAATGTCTGGTAGCCCATGAACATAGAGACTGACATGGGCTTGGTTCACTGGTGAGCCAGCAGGGAGTCAATGCAGGCAGGAATGTTGCTGATTTAGCCTTCCAGCATGACAGAGAATAGCAGACAGGAAACAGTTGTAGTTATCTTTTAAAAATCAAGACAGGGGTTAAAAAAATTCTCAGTTATATAACATCTCAAAAATATTAACCAAATAATGTTTATATTTTTCCTTCAGTATTTGCTTGCAGACCAATGCCAGTCAGTGGTTGCTTCACTGAGGCAATTTATTTAAGTAAATGTGAGATCAATACAGGTCCCACTAACACACAGCATAAATAGGCCTATGCATTAGCCTGTGCATTAGACCACTGATGTGTCAGGGGTTTTTTGCGCAGCTTGTATTTACCTCACCCAAACATCATTAATCAACTTTTACTGAATGAGTATGGAGGCTCCTTTTTTCCCAATGAAATGCCAACAAAAGAGAAAAAAAAATCTACAATTTATGACATATTATCCGGGTTGACTGCTTGGTTCCAACAACAAAAGCGTGATTTTCACCCTTTCTTCTGTGATTTTATCACATTCAATGAGCTATTAGCCCAAAAACATGTGCTCAGCCAAGGCTGTTAATGTATTTAAACACTGGAGCCCGATTGGGTATTAACCACAATGTGGCCTATGTGGTCTGCACCAGGTCAGCGGGCACCAGGGCATCAAGACATTAGGGCATCTCCACTGGGGCAAACAAGGACTGAGCCACACTGACAGCTCATAGCAGGCGATGCAGGTAATTAAGGCAAAGCTCTGCAGTGGCTGCCTAGGGAGGAGAGTGTGGTGGTTGGGGGAGTAGAAAATGGGGGTTGGATAGGGAGGGGTGGAGATAGGGTGGAGGACAGGATGGCCTCATGATGGCAGTGAGTAAGCAAGCACCCACCCCACCCCCTACCCTCTCCACTGTTGCCCTAGGGGCTTACACAATGAGCGGTAAAGAGAAGCGCTGCACTGAGCTGAGATGCACTGATCGAAGAACAGAGTCCCCTCACTCTCCCAAATCACCGGCGCCCAATTTGCCCTCATGAATAATGTTGAGCGATGTGCTCAGTGCCACGCAGCCGCTATGTAAAACCAATGATACCCTTCTCTGATGTCAACTCTCTGGAGGGTGAGCAAAGAATCACTGTGGAGTGGGTTAGTTGATGCATATGAATGCTCATTTACATAAGCGCTAACATAAGAGGAGGGAGTTCCTACATACTGTGCACTTTGAAGACATTAATCAGTTACATCACTAAGGCGGGAAAGGACAAACACGGCAAATAGACTGAGACGGAGAGGTAGGGAGCTTCCCAAGTGATGCTATGTTGATATGACTGCATTTACCTAATATTAGGTCACATGGAAATTCAAGCGCGGATCAGAGCTTAACCCCTTAGCAGTCCTACAAATTTACAATTAGTCCCCTAAACCATCCAATGTACCGTGGGCGGTACGTCCGACTGCTAACAGGTTAATGTAGACTATAGTCATTTCCCAGCCTTCTGGAGCCACAGAAGTCAGTTCTCATTATGAGTTACGGAGCTAACTACAATAAAAGTAGCCATCCATATCTATTCTGTGACACACTAGCTTTCTTATCTACCTACAAGCCACAAGTCTGGTCCAGACTGAGTTACTTTAGTCTGAAACAGATATTCATGATATTCAGTGGATGACTCCTACTGAGTTCAGTAATACACACTTTTCTCAAAACATTTTTGGCTTTAATGAACGCTTTATCAAGTTCTGGATTGGTTGCCATGAGATCTGAGTCACACGTTCTTGTTCCACTTCAGGATAACCTGTGGTGATTCTTTAAACTTTCCTCCAACTCTTCTCTCTCAGAATTTCTCAAGTTCTGTGGTTTAACCCCCCCACCCCGAAACAGGGACAATGAAGAGCTGCAAACTTCCAAGCTAGGGAAGCAGTGGGGAGCATCTCTGCCATTAACCAACGGCCTTGTTAAGGGTAACAGCACCAGGGACAACCAATTCAAATGTTCAGTTACTGTTAGGATATAATTCTTTCAAGCATGTGTTAACTTTTAGGACATCATAGGTTTGCTGTGGCTCCAGAGAGCTGACAAGGATCAATATCCCACCAAAGCACTGAATTCAAGAGGGCCAAGACAACAAAGTTGGGTACATTTGCTTACATCTCTATTATTGTAACCAGATAATATTGCTGCCGCTCCAATGCTTTAATTGTTCCAAACCTTAACAGTGGACATGTATGGATGACATATTTCCCTGTTCAGCTGTCGATTGGTTCTTTGGAGGGGCCGAATAACTAGAACTACCTTTAGATTTCCCTTTCAGCGCCACGCCTTTCTCTTATTTTTGGCTCTGAATCAGTCTGCCAGCAGAAGATGTAATGGAAGGATCAACGACTGGTGGTCTTCTGTTAGATGGAGGTGACAGTGGAGAGGTACACTCAGGGTTCAAGGTGAGCAGGAACAACTAGCAACCCCATTCTAGCACCTTTTAATAATAAGTCAACATACCTCATAGACAGGCTTCATTCATTTCATTGCCTTGTGTTACATCCACATTTAGGGTTACTTTGTTAACCACCAGGTAAAGTAAAGTAGACGCTGAGATATGGCCAGCCTACTGACAGTTATTAACAGCCATGGGCTGAGAGAAAATGTTATGTCTATAACATCTTAGTCTAAGGAGCTTGGAAAGAAAAGCATCTGGACTTCTTTAAGTTGCTTGAAGATGTTTCACCTCTCATCCGAGAAGCTTCTTCAGTTCTAAGGTCAAATGGTGGAGAGTCCCAGATTTAACCCCAGTGGGAGTATCCCCCCACAGAGGGACAAAAGGACCCCCTGGGTACCGGTCCGTGAGTCGTTTGGTACCGGGCCGCGAGAGTTGAGGCTCAGGTGTGAAATGTCTGGTTTTCAGGGATTTTATCAGTGTTCAGCGTTATTTTGTTATCGTTTTTATCGTTAACTCGGTTTTCCTGGGTCTTTTCAGGTGTGTCATGAATAAATCTTCTTTTTTTTCGGTACCGGTACTAGTTTTATTTTGTTGTATTTATCCGCGACACCTTAAAGGCCGGTCCGTGAAAATAATGTCGGGCATAAACCGGTCCGTGGCGCTAAAAAGGTTGGGGACCGCTGCTCTACCTAATCACATGAGCCAAGGTGTGAAAATGGGTGTGGGTCCCAATCAGCCAGGGTTTTGTGTGAGCTCATTGTGAAACCTGGCCCCACCCTATCATGCGATTTCCTGAGGTCAGATGGCCCAGGATGTGAGTGGGCGTTAAGGCGTCTGGGAAGGGATCTCAAAACTGGATTATAGATGGCAGAGAGTTGGTGTCTTAAACCCCGCCTCTGTTCAAAGATGGTCGCTCACAGTGGACATAGATGCTTCTTTCACTCCTCTTTCAAACCATCTGTCCTCTCTGTCCAAAATGTGAACATTGGCATCCTCGAAAGAGTGACCTTTGACCTTTAGATGCAGATGGACTGCTGAGTCTTGTCCTGTGGAGGTGGCTCTTCTATGTTGTGCCATGCGCTTGTGAAGTGGCTGTTTGGTCTCTCCGATGTAGAGGTCTGGGCATTCCTCGCTGCACTGTACAGCATACACCACATTGTTAAGTCTGTGTTTTGGAGTTCTGTCTTTCGGGTGAACCAGTTTTTGCCTGAGCGTGTTGCTGGGTCTGAACCTTCACAGACGTCTATAACATCTGTTCCATGATGGAGAGAAACACGGTACAGCACATGTAGCATGAGATGCCATGCTCTTGCTCTACAGCCAGGACACGTGTGGGTGGGATATCCCGTACTAGAATCAACTGACAATGACCTGCTGACGCTCAATCATTTCAAATAATGCTTTTTAAAAACACAGTTTGACATTCTGGGAAATTTGAAATTTGGACTTAAATGTCTAAATGTCTTTATCTCAGTTCTGGATGAAAGATAAATGTTATGCTTGCAGCTTATAGCTTCATGCAACCTGCAGTTTTGAGATCACTGTGAGGCTTTCAAAGAATCAGTTGAACTCCACAAATCCCAGAACATCCATAAAGCGATTCTTTCTTTACCCTTCACTTAAACAATTTGTCATAATAATTATTTGGCTTTAGAGGCATTAGTTTAAGCATAATGCTTAGAAAAACCAAATTCATACATTTTCCCTAAGATCTTGAAGTACTCCTTTAACTTCATTTTCTTTGTACAAGAACTAATGTACTTATTAAAAGAGAATATTGTCAGTCACTCCGAGTACACCCCAAGAACGTTAACATGACTGCGTATTTTGCACTGAAAATGGTTTTTTTTTTTCTATTTCAGCAATAGGAGTACATTTTTTGAGAGAGGATGTTTTAGTTAGATATTCTGTAGTGAGTTCTTGACTTGTATCTCTGAACAGTGCTACAGCACTTGACTTAAATTTGTATAAAATCTAGTGAGGCACAATATACGCCGTGCATGCTGTTAGAGGGTGGGAGAGTGGCATTATTTCTGTTTGAGTAAAATTCCTCCTACCTCTGCTCGCTATACCATCAAGTACCATTCAACTGACTGAGCCGACAGAGAGAGAGATAGAGAGAGAAAGAGGATCTCAGGTGAGCTGAGGAGGAGGACATTAAACCCAGCAGGAAGGGATGAACGAGGAGATTTGCTGGAGGAGGAAGGCTGACAGCCTGAAGATCATCCACAGTACTGGTACTGTGACACAGCACAGGAGCTTAGAGCCTAAAGAAAAGACGTTTGGTATGCATCTGAGCAGAGTAATTACAGTACAGCTGGATTTTGTTTCTCTGTGAGAAAGAAAGAGAAGAAAGTGAGAGAAAGCATGGTAGTGTACTTCACCACTAACCTGTTTGTCCTTTTGACTTGATCTGACATATGCTGGATTTCAGCGTTTGGTCATTCATGCCAACATGTTTAGTCACCACTGGGTGAGAAGTTTACTGAAGCTCAGACAGCTCTGGTGTATTTCACTTTCCACCTTTTGATCACTTTGACATGTTTTTAGATGAGACACGTGCTCCATTCGTAACAGACAGAATACTTGGGATCATGTTCATCGTTTCAAAGGAAAGAAACAACAATGCTCACTCATTCGGTCTGCTAAACACGAGTGCAAATGTGTGGGACATGTATGAACTTTGACTGGTGAGATGTTCTATTGGTAAAAAAGTAAATTTCCACTTCTGATTAAAATGCTCGATCAGTACAAAGGAAACTTTTAAAAGAAGATGCTTGGCTGCTTAATCCTTCGAGTAAAAATCATACAGTGTATTTGGTGTGTTACAAGTACTGGCAGATGTATTTTTCCTGAGCCCTAAATGGATAGATGTATTTATTTCACTCATTTACTGGACTTATAGAGATGAACATATAAACAGTTGTGTAAATATGGTCTTTCATAGGCACTGGTTATTGTATCAAAATAAACACAACAGAATTTCCTTAACTGTGTATCACACGAACAGATTAGAGAATTTTCCGCCTCTGTAGAGAGCTATAACAGGAAGACATTTTGCTTCATTGCCATGTTGTTTTCCTATTATCCCGGGGCACAGTGAATGCCATTTGCAGGAGAGAAAGAAGGAGGCGAAATGTGGCAGTTAACAGTGGAGGGCAAATCAAAGTCCTGGGGTTAAATGGGATTGTGGGTCAGATGACTAGACATTGTTGCCTTTCTGCTCACGGCCATACTCTTCTGCCTCAGAAAAATATCACCGCTCCCCTCCCATCACTGTCTCCCTCATCCCTCCCCCCCTCCTCCTCCTCCACTCATCAGCCCACCATTTCCCTTTGAGGCAACAGCATTTTGTCTTTAGTAACCCCACTAGAAAAGACAATCCTTATTGCTTCTATGCAAAAAAATTGTGAGCCAATTTGTTAAGCGTGGATTTTTGTGGTTCTTAACGATTGTTTAGAATATGTGATGTTTTCATGTGTCTAGCTCTACTTTAGCTTTTTCATTTATATCCAGTCAGGAGGTTTAAGAAGTCACAGTCACACTAGCAATGCTAGCTTTACAGAACTTCAAAAAACCTTGCAGTCCTGTACGAGGCTATCTGCAACCTCACTAATATAAATCACTCTGACGGATACACAGTCAATTGAGAGGAACAGGGACAGGCGACGGCTGAGAAAATGGCAGATATCTGCATTAGAGCTGCACTCAATCAGCACACAGATGGGAGTGAGCTTTTATTAACCATCATGTTTTCTGTGATTACTGCGCAGCTGTACATCAACACCGCTGTTTCATTCGTGTCCGTAACTACCTTCCGACGCAGCCTCGCGTACTCCCTGTCCTATACCTGAGCTGTGTGAATTATACTGGCAGCACCGGTGACAGGGGCCCTGCAAACACTGCCAGGCAGCAAAACACACATCAACATATTCAGAGCGTTTAGTGCCTGGGATTAATCAAATTATAATTTAATCATCTGATCAAACAGCAATTAGCATAATCACTTCTGGGGAAGGCCTGATAGAGCTGAGACTGGAGCGGAATGGAGCTGGGGGCGAGCAACACTTTAATGAAACATTTGCCAGAATGTTTGAAAATGTTACACATTTTGGGCTACAGGAAAAGAGCTGGACTGTGAATGTTAATCAGCACGGTCTGGTATGCTTAATGAATATGTCAGCCACAGAGGAAGAAATTACAAGTGAGTATTTTCTATTTTGTCAGTGATTGTCTTTTATGGTTTAACTTTGGGTAATCTTTATTGTAAACACCCCCCCGCCCCCCACACCCCCCATAAAGAAGGTTTATTCTAAAATGGTTCATTTTTAGCTTTTCCCCCTCTACACAAACTGACCACAGAATTCGAGTGCAGCTGATAAAATCATTTTCCAGCAGTATAATTTAGTTTAGCAGAACATTGCTCCCACTTGTTCAGGGCAAGACTCAATTAATATTTTTATGAAATCACATTTTAAAGTCTACAATTAACGCAAGGACAGCGAATTTGGACAAACATGCAAAAATGCTTCCATCACTGTGTCTGCCATCATTGGTCTTGTTAATCTGCTGCAAGCTTGAGGTATTTTATATTACTGACATGAATGAGATGCTGTTTGAACCTCTTGCCTCTGTGTTTCATCCCAGGCAGCAATCATTGCAACGCAAGCAATGCAGTCTTTCACTTTGTTCACGTGAAAATGTGTAAACAGCATGAAATCGATATGGAGTGAAGCTCAAGAGGAATACTTTGTAATATTACTGTGTTTCAGATGCTTCTGTTGTAAACGTCTCATTTTGGTTTCATTTTGGTTTAGACAGTGTTAGTTTAGTATAATTTGTTGACATCCCTTCACGTCTTCTCAGGGATAACAAATGAGAACTTCCCTCTGTGGTCTATGAGGTAAAACCAGCAATCTGATCTGTGCACAGATCTGTGTTGTTTTGCAGTAGTTGCATCATTTTTGTCTGTTCTACATACTTTTTTTTAAATAATATGAAAATTTCAAATCAGGCAAAACGGTAAGAGTAAACATATATAAATTCAGTGCATTATGTAGATGCTCCATTATCAAATATTGTTGATGGGAAACAGTGTTTGTCAACAATTTTAACCTCATATCTGCTCATTGCAACCGAATCATGGCACAAGTTTAGTGTTCTTCTCCCTTTTGGATTGATTTTTTCCCTTTAATATATTTGTTGGCCTTTTACTGGCTTTACTAGACAGATACAGTGAAGACTGACAGTAAAGCCATGCGGCAAAGGGCTGCGGGTCAGACTCGAACCCGGGTCGGCCGCCCTCAGCAGCATATGGTTGCCCGCTCAGTCCAGCTGAGCTAAACTGGTGCCCTTGGATTGAGTTTTGATTCCATTTGTAGAAGGGGCCACTCCATAATGTGTCTAGAACTTGGCTCTGGTGTTTATTTATTTTTATACCTGATGGATAACCACAGCCAAGCTCTAAACTTCTGTGGATACAGCTGACAGGAGCGGTCCCCATAGTGGTCTTCTGCTGCTTCAACATTCAGCATGTTGCTCTCCGTGGTTGTAACCAGTGGTTATTTGGTTTTTATCAGTGCAAAGTAGTCTGGCCATTCTCCTCTGACCTCTGACATCAACAGTGCTCACTTGATATTTTTGTCTTTTGTGTACAATTCTCTGCAAACCCCAGAGGTGGTTGTGTGGTACAGCTCCAATAGATCTGCAGTTTTTAACATACCTGTATGACACCAATAACCATGCCACGTCTAACGTCACTTCTCCTTTCTTTACCATTCTGATGCCCAGTTTGAGCTTGATTATGCCCGTATGGATAAATGCAGTGAATTGTTGCAATGTGATTGGCCGATTAGACATTTGTGTTAAAGGGCAGTTTAACAGATGAACCAAATAAAGTCCAAGAGTGTATTTCATATGCTAAACTCACTACTTTCACAGTGATACACTGCATGCTTTAGATAATAAAAGTCAAAATGTAACATTTTATCCGGAATATTAGAAATGAAGTCCATTTCAATAAAATCCTCCAAGTTCAAGGACAAACAACCAAGGTCTTTATTTTGAGAGCTTATGTTACCTGTTGTTGTACCTGACTGGTCACAGCATTAACCTACTGCCCTATTTTCTAATGAAAGCCTACATATGCAAATAACTTAGGTAACTGTGATCTTGTTAAATCACTAGTCCCGATAAGATGTACCGGAAACTCTAGTCCATTGTTTTTAACCACTTTACTTGCTCTGTAACACTGTCTCATTGTACACTCATGCAAGGCCATTTCTGAAGAATGCAGCTTACATGTCACGCAAAATGTCAAAGATGTTCTGGTAATCAGGTTAGACAACAAGCTAAACTGCAGTGATCCATCAGTTAAACTGTGTAAAACTGATCTGAGCCAATATTCTGTCAAAATGTCATTCAATACTTTTGAGTATTACCTTTAATCTGTGAGTCCATGTTAAGTGCTAGATGTGCAGATGTGCTGTATATGAATACCATAGCCATAAGCACCGACAACAACTTTTATAGTTACCACTTATCTGTGAAACACCCATAAGCCTGAATGCATGTTGTAGTGCTTGGCTGATCTAATGATTGCATAGCATTTTGTACTTTAACCTTATTAAGTTTATCTTCATATATCTTTAATGAACTATCACACATGTCAGCTGCAATATGGACTAGAACCAGAAAAAAAAGCAGCAGGATGCTCTGAATTATCATTACAATGTCAAGAACAAAGGGTTCGAGCAATTTCTGTCACTTATACCAGTTAATTTGGGCTGTGGCACTCGCAGCCATGAACTTTAACTGGACAAAGGATAAAAAAGGCAGTTCAGTCTTCATAAGTGTAAAAAAAAAGCTGAGAATAATCTTGTTTCTGCATGGAAAAGCAGGGCGATTTGATATGACTCTTTGAGTTTTAGACACCACATAACACAAGCTGACTGTGTGCGTCCCTCTTCCCCCCTCTCTTCCTCCTCTTTTTCTGCCTCACTACACACTATCATCTCCTTAAGCATTCTGGTCTGGGTTAAATGAAACCTTTAACAGTTCAATGTGCATCCATTAACATATGCTTGAGTCTACTCACAGCCAAGCTAAAGCGTAAGCATGCAGTGGCAAAAACAAACAAAAAAAACCTCGATCCGATGGCACGGACAAATCCCGGAGTGATTAGCGAGTCCACAAAAACACTAAGTCTCTAATGCCTTCTAACATTACCGAATGAACCAGATTTCATAACACCTTGAAGAAAAACAACAAATGTGAACGAAATCTATCCTACTGCGACACTCTAAGCTAATATAAGAGCACAAACACTGTTTATTTCATAATAAATGCATTTAGGTTTTAGAATATATTGACTTTACAGTTTCTACTAACGGTAAACATGAATGTATGAATACAGCTGTCAGAAATGACTATCTCGAGCATGAGTGCCGATCCTAACTGAACAAAATCAAGACATGACAACTATGCACTTACAGAGTAAACACGCTGAGTTTAAACTCATGTTCCCAGTGGCCTACATTGCATTGACTGGTGTGCTGATATTAACGTGCTACTGAGGAACTGAGCTCAGTTATTGTTTGCTGATGTGTGTTGCTGTGACTCCGTCAACCCGTTCTGTCTCTATGTGAAGTGACAGATGTATACCAAAAGACCAGAGTCTGCACAGACCTAGTTTCCTACTGGCCCTGATGCGACCTCTAAGCAACACTGTTTTGTGTGGTGACGATTGGCTAAAACTGTAAAATAGGAGGAAAATTTGGTGTGCAGTCGTCTCCAAATTTAAAAATAGCAAACCCAAGACACATTTTTCCACTTGTAAATTACAGATAAGGAAATTCATTTTAGCGGTGTACAATACATTTAGTCTGGTCGAAAATGTTTCAGGGAAGCGTGCCTCCTAGATTATCTTCAGAAAACTCTTTTCGATTGAAGGTAGTGATGTGTGATTTGCACTGAGGTACACTTGTGAAAAATTAAGACTAAGATGCTGTAACTTCAATGAGATGTTGGCAAAATAAGCTTTGTCTTGCTGTGTGCTTTCAGAGAGTTCTTCCTTCCCTGTGTCGCAAAGTATTTTCTCATATGGGATCATGTGATCTTTGGAGTTCTCTCTCCAGTACAACAGAGTCTTTACCTTACAGTATATAGCACCTTAAAACAACTGCTGCTACCAGAGTAAGAAAGTAAAATCTGAACTGAATTGAATCGAATGAATCATTTTTTGAGTGTTTTTTTAACTATATATTTGATGAGGAACACAATCTTTTACATAACATGGATCAAATTCCTGAACAACCAACACGAGTTCCTTTTTCACTCTTCTGTGACAGGAAATATTGTGGAAAGCAAATGAAAGTTGTTACTTAGTGTGAGAAATTTACAACTATACGCTCTACTGATTAGAACAATGATATGAATATAAAAATATATAGGTATGACCGAGCCACTGTGTACAGATACACATCGCTGATTTATGTCAGTTTAGTGATGTTTCATTACATAATTTGCTCATATCTGAATAAATATTCCTGGGTCTTGGTGTTTTATATTTTTAAAACTGGAAACAGTTGTTGGTTATTGTGAAAAGTTTGCAGTACGATGTTGTAAAACAGAAACAAATGCTGAGGAAAACTAAAGTCTGCTCCGACATTAATCATGTTTGATAACATGATAAAGACCTTTTCTCCAGCATCCCCCTTTCCATCCCAAGCTAAAAGCTAAAAATAAACATGCACAGAGTGATACTAAGAGCCAATTGAGGCGCTTCACTGTATATTTACACAGCTTATTAGTGTCCAATTGAGCATGTGTCAGATTTCCCCCCCTGGCATAGCTAAGCAAAAACAACATTATGCCATTTCCCCAATTTTCTCTCTTCATAACTGGAATGTTTTTCCTATTCCATTTAGGATAGACACTTTTGTAAGAGCACTTTAAAAGCTCAAGCACCACTGGAGTGAACTCTACAGCAGATTTTACTCTCTACAGTGCTGAATTGTTTATATCTCTTGTAGATGAGCTTGCAAATGTGTCCTCAAATTGGAAAACAGCAATTCAGAGCAAAATGGAGTTTGTACAGTAGATACTATTCATAAATGATCACTGAAAAGCTGTGCAAATAGCCAGGAGCTGCAATCTTTAAATACATTTTCTATTAAGAGCCAATGCAAATATAGTGCATGCAAACGACACCTGCACAGACGTGTATCAGTTTTTGAAAATTAATGAAAGGCCGTGATGTGTATCGAGAAGCACTGATCAGGTCACCTGAACAGAGTGCAGTGTTTGTCAAGCCCAAAGCCCACACTGCAGCAACACTCATTACCCAGGTCTCCATAGAGACAACCTCAGCAGCCTGTACCGGACCAGAGCTCTAAAAGCCTTTATTTCGTAAAGCTTCATCTCTCCATCCACAAGAGGTGTAAAAATGTACGATTCGGATGGAAATGGCTCGTTAAGTGCAGTCTTTGCAGGTCTGTCCACTGAAAACAAATGCACGGCAGAAACAATAGCATCTAACATCACCACTCACAGCCTTTTAATTCTGTGTACTGTCAATTTTAGCATGGCACAGGAAAAATACAGGGATCATCATAATGAACACTGGTCAATTCTACTTTCCGACACAAAAACGACGCTCAGATCTCTGAATGAGAAGAAAAGGTCAGCGTCAGACGATTCAAGTCTGCTGATACAAATGGTACCGCATCAGCAGCAGCCTCGAACGTAGCATTCATCACAATTACAAGTGCTGTTGCTGCCATTCAAAGTTTCCATGTAGATGTCTCTAGTAGCAGCCATTTTGCAACACTGTTGCCTGGACCAAAGAGACTGAAAAAAGCCATTCACAAGCAAGCTAAGCCATGAATCTCGCTCTGCAAACGGGGATTTCAGTACAGCGTTTAGTTAGATTTCAAATGAACACCAGTGTCCTCTCGTGTTCTTGGAAATTCTCTCGTCTCGGCTGCAGCAAAAAGAGAATTTGCTTTGAATCCATTCTCCCCTATAAATAAACCCTGCCTTCACAGAACCCTTCACATTGGCAACAAAATGGTTTTCCTGTCATCTTTGCTTGATGCATCATCGTCTACTCTCAGTCCACATTGTGTCCAGTCTTATTTTTTTAACCCCTTTGCTTCCACGTATCTTTCAAAAGATCTTCAAAATAGCTCAATTTTCTTTCGAGACGATTTCTGCCCCCCAACATGCGCACATCCCGTCCTATACCCCACAGCCCCGTGTCCCTCACCACCCCCCTTTTCCAATTCCTGTGTTCGCTGTAAAAAAAAAATCAGTTACCCCCACTCCAAAGAAAGATACAACTACCACTTATCAAGCCAATCTTTTGAGGAATTCACTGTATACAAAACGGGATGTGGATGCATTTTGCGAGATGTGCATTTGGGCAAGGGTGATAAGGGCTTGTCTCTTTTTTTTCCCCCCAATTCAAAATGACTCCATGTCTGTGCTTCTAATATGGCGGGTGCAATGCCGGAAAAAAAAAAGAAACACACACACACAAAACAACTGGCCAACCTTTTCATTCTTTTTCAAGGAGACAATTAATAGATCTGAGAGAAAGCACACAAACATGCAGTTACATGTGCAAAGCATTTTGTTAATTTTTTTTACTTTAAATAAATTACAGAATGAAAGTAAATATCTGACATATTCACCAGCTCATTTCTTGGTTCATGAGTAGATTTTTGAATAGAAAATCATTGTGAATGTCAATAAAGAAATTATTTCATGCAAATAACGGTTTTTGTTTGAATGCCTCTCAAAAGCAGAATAGAGATTAAAACAACCAAAGGCTGATTGCACCAAGTAACACACAACTGTGTTCCCACAAAATGATTTACTAAAATATTACTTTCATAATTTATACAAATAGAAATCTGATTTATAAACAGTGCAGATCCGGCACCTAAAAATGATGTATGAAAATGCAGCCAAACTGAGGCCCAGCTTAGCTTCAAGAGAGGGAATAAATAATCCTTTCTGTACAAATTTAAAATGAAAACTGATAATTGTTCCAATTATTTTGACCCTAAATTTTACTAAAAAAAATCATTGTAGAAAAAAGAAAATAGAAATATTCCTGTAAAGAGCCTCGTTCTTCATGCAGTACAGGCTGCACCTATCCACAACCTACATTTCTCCCCTCTCTCTGCTTCTCTATCTGCACAAGGTTATTGTTAAATATCGAAGATGTATGAGGGGATAAAACATTTTCACTTTATTAAAGGTTACTGTGCAAGTAAATATCAACCTCCCACCAAAAGCCCCACTGTCAGTGACAGGACATAGCAACAGCCTGTTCTACCCATCGTTTTCCCGGGACAAAATATAAATAAATATTATCCTCAAAGTAGAAATGGTTCCAGACCACCCCGCGTATTAATTACAGCTTGGTTCTGTTCGATAATCAGCATAAACTTTAAGTTCGATGTGCGCAAAAGCATCACTTACCATTCAAGATGCACTGGAAAAAGAAAAGAGCCAATATCCACATGCCCCGCTCCGTTCAATATCCAAGCTTATGCTTTTTTCTTCTTCTCTCCACGCACTCTTTCTTCTTATTATTTCCCCCCTTTTTTATTTTTTCCCAAGTCAATTGCAATATAAGAAAAGGGAGCCTGCAAATCTCTCTCTCCCTCTGGCGCGCTCTCTCTCCCTCTCTCTCTCTCAATCCTTCACGTTGGGAAGAAGATGAAGAGGAGGAGGTTTGAGCTTTTTCCTGCTGCTGATTGTCTCCTGGTACAACGGGAGATGGTATATGATCCACAACTGTGCGTCTCACCCCTCCTTTCTTTTTCTTTTTTTTAGGACTGACCGCACCGTGCCGGGCCTCAGTGCAGCCGTCCCCCCGTACCGGAGTGCTGCTCTGTGTGGAACATGAGGGAGCTCGGCTCGGTGCGCTCCGGACCAGGTGAGCTGTGCTGCTGCTGAGTCAGAGGCTCAAAAGCACAGGACGCACTGCCTATGCGCACACCGAAATCCACGGATAGAAAATTAAAACATCAAAGAAAAAATATATTAAAAACATAAAAAATAAGAACCAAAAAAGCCTCCAATAATGAAAAGAATCAATAAAGAATGAATGAATTAGAAGTCTATGCCCTGAAAAGAGGCAAACGTGTCATCTCAGGTATGTGCGGGGAAAAAAATGCGTAAAAAGTTGGAATTTCTGTCGAGGATTAAAAAGCGCATGGAGTTGACTGTTAGCTGCGCTGGAAACTCATTCTCTCTTCGCCACCTCTCTCCATCCGGCGAGCAACAAGCACACGCATCTTCCCCCCGCAGCCGCACACACAAACTGCGCACACTGGTCCCTGCGCTTATAACCTGCCCTGCCTCAGAGCACCGTGGAATAAAACCTCGCTTCCTTCTCCGCAGCCGCTTTCCTCCCTCTCCATTGCCTTAAAGGTGCAGGGGTGGGGGTGGTGGGGGGCACAGCTGAGCCTCTGGCGTAAAAAAAGAAAAATCAGAAAGAAAGAAAAAAAAAAGGGGGGGGGGGATACAAAAAAAAGAAACCCTTTCTTTTGTTTTATGACGGATCAAGGTGCCACGCAGGGTGAACTGTGCATTAACGCAAGCAAAAAAATATAAATAAATAAATATTAGCTCAGGCAGGACATCCTTCTATGGTTTGTTGCCACTGTTGTGGTGTAGCAGGCTGCAGGATGGAGGCTGAAGGAGGGAGGGAGGCAGGGAGAAACAGTGATGTAGGCTACACCTGACTGGGTGCTATGTAGGCATTTGGTTAAGGGAAAAAAATCTAAATTATCTTAATTGGAGGAGATCAAATCGTGTCCTTAAATGTGTCTTCTGGGTAATTTATGAGCCCCGGGGGCATTTTGGGGACCCTGCCAGCTTTACCCCGGCATTCATTAATTGACCTTGACAAATATAAGTAGCGACCCCCCTAATGCACCAGGGGGTATCAAACAGCGGCCATGTTAGACATCCACAGCCCCCTGCATGAGTTCACCTCCATTCAAACCACAGCGGAGGAGGAGGAGACTGAGAATTAAGTTGTGAAACTGCTACTGGATGAAGACAAGCATATAGAGAAGTGTAAAGCCACATTTTTTAAATGATTAGCGTTGATATTTCTCTCAACATTTTATAATTTGTAATTAGCGTGTAGTTGTAAAAAGGAAGAACACACCTGAAAAACAACCTTATTTGTTTTTTTATACCAGCCTGAGACACAAAGATTCAGACGCTTCCTTTTAAACCTTTAGTGAGCAAACAGCAGTGCTGTATTGAAATAATTTTGGAAGCTATGACACTGCTGTCATGTGACTGTTTGGATTTAGTGAATTTATGTTCAACGGCGACTCGAGCTTTAGCCCACAGCCTAGATGCAGTATCTGTCTTTAGGACTTAGCATCCACATCAGACCTGCATGTGAACATGCGCTGCGCCAGGAATACAGGACCTGTCAACGCACGTCTGGCCCCTCCATGCGCTTCCAGCCAGGCATCCCCAAAATAAAACTGATCATTATCACTGACTGAAGCTACCCAAAATAAGATAGCAGGAAGGAAACATGCAGACACTGTGCACAAAGTATTTTGTTTGTATGTATGTGTGGATTTTGCCTAATCCCCTTCTCTGTCAATCTCCTTGACTCCCAGCAGTGAGGGGGGGTTGTTGATCATTCAGTTATGGCATTTTGTTCCCTGGTATACGCATGTCTCATCTTCTTCTGTCTGCCTTTGTATAGCACTGGTCTGCAGTCGGGGACTCTATATATCTTGCCCCAGTTGCAGGCAGCTACCTACTCTGACTGCTAGCAAATTTGAGGCTAAACTGGCTCACACATCAGTACCTGTAGTATCTATGCTATCTATACTAACTATTAAATGCAGACTTAGGGGTTTGTATCTAGTATGGCTAAGCTACATTGTGCTGAATTGCTAAAATTTTCCTGTATCGCACCTTATGACAAACTTCTAAGCAAATTCAATTCAAACAGACATTTTTAATAACTGCTGTCCGAGAAGCAAGAAATCAAAACCACCAAACAGTTGTATTGTGCTAATAACATGTTTACAACTGGAATAAATAGGTTGGTTATTGAGAAAACATGTTAACTCAAGAGCATCAATTAATTTGGCATCAGCCCATTTCCCCACTGGTTTTGTTGATTCATTACCTTTTATGCCTTGTTATGGATAATCATTCAGCCATATGTTAAATGATTGTCTTCAGTGTTCATCCCAGTGGACGGGGTTCAGAGATTGGATTAAAATCACTGGCTGTATGGTCATACAGAGCTCAATCCTTATTTCTCTAATCCCTGCATTAACTCCATGATATGTTGTGAGGTTTGGATCAAATCAAAGGTTTTATCCTCTTTAAACCATGTTGTTATTTAACTGCACTGATTCTTTAATCAAATGCAAATATTTTAAAATATTTTTAATGTCTAAAACATTAAGAATTTAGTGATGGAAACAGATACTGGAAACAATTAATACATTTATTAAGCATTATGATCTGCAACACGATGTGTTATGATGCTACTGTAGATAATGAAAATGACTAAACATTTGACAAGCAACTACTGGTTTTGCTTTCCCAGTGTTTGGACATTAGATTTGAAATTAACAATATTAATACCATTCATACCAGTACAATCCTACTTCAAACCTGTAATATATGAACAACTGGTCAAGACCCCTTGAAATACTAGTCAGTTAAATGCTTTATTCTTATTTTATTAACGCACTGCAGCATTACCGTTACCGCTTCAAAGTTATCTGGGCCCTGACGGTAAGCCGTGCCCCTCTCACTTTCATTCTTTCTGTGGAAGTAGTAAATGAGTGACGGGGAAAGTAAACAAATGACAGCCATATAATGCTGTACTGCTGTACTTTGTTTAAAAAATAACAGCGAGAGCAGCTATACGTCAGGGGAAACAGTGAATGTGTGCATTGTACTGAAAACAGGATTTTTTTGCCACGTGAAAGGTTTGGCTCGTTGTGACATTATCTTTTCCCCCAAAATTAAAATCAAGATTTTGACACATTAGAAGAAATCTTGTATGCATTGCAGAGCTAAAGCACAAGGAGACAGAGCAGGTCGTTCATCAAGTGTTCTAAAAATAGTAGCAGTGTTGGAAGCCGACTGGATATACACAAGAAAATGATCTTGAACCATGATAATTAGTCAGTTTACTATTTCAGTTTACGTAGAGCACCCATTTATTAATTTATTTTTATTTTATGTTTTTTTTT
>NW_005187500.1:2316497-2324209 GCF_000239375.1 Pundamilia nyererei
TTTTGGACAAAGTTTGTGTTTTTTTTCCATTGTTTAAGCACTGCTTCCAGCCAAGAGTGATGCCATATATGCCCCATAGCTGCAGAAAAGGCTAACATTGTTACCTTTTTACAAAAAAAACCCCAAAACAGCTGAACACGAGAGGTTTTTGGACAAAGTTTGTGTTCTCCATTCTTTAAGCACCGGTTTGAGCACCGTTTAAGCACCGGCACCGTTTCAAAAGTACCGATTTGGCACCGGTATCGGATAAAACCTAAACGATACCCATCCCTATACATAAGGCACACGCTCGATTTTTGAGAAAATTAAAGGATTTATAGTGTGGAAAATACGTTATACAGAAGAAAAGAATATATCGCGATATATATCGTTACCGCACGTGCTTCAAATTATACCGCGATATGGATTTTAGGCCATATCGCCCAGCCCTACTGTGAATGTTTCTTCCCAGGGACAAGTCCAAGAGGAAACGTAAACAAAGGTGGCAAAAGCGAGGCTGCAGGGTGGCCCCACTAGCATGGCTAAAGAAACAACCATTTAAGTTACCATTTGCAAGTATTTTTCTCTCCAAGCATTCTACTGCTAATGCTAACTCAGCCATGGATGAGCTGTACAAGCATTCAGCAGCACTCCTTTCCTGACGAAGTGCAAGTCACAGCTTGCTAACTCATAAGCCAGCCATAAAGACTGGCCAGAAGGTGGATCATATCAGCTGCAGGACTGTTTTGAAAACACAGACTAGAGTGTGCTTGATTACCAGGACCTCGAGGAGGATACTACATCAGTGCTCTTCAACATAAACCTCTGTGTCAACAGTGTCCTTGTGAAAAAAAGTCTCTGGGTGTATTCCAACCAGAAACCTTGGATGGCTAAAGAGGTCCTGGTCCTGCTGAAGCAACGTGACGCTGCAGTACAGTGCAGCCAGATCTGATCTGAAAAGAGGTATCAGATAGGACAAAGCAGTACACAAGAGGAAGACTGAAGACCACTTCAGCAACAACAATTCACAAGCCATGGCAGGGAGTTCAGCACCTAACCAACTAAAAGCTTGGCAATACCCTGATAACTGAGGGCAACATGGCACTTATGGAGGAGCTGAACCATTTCTTTGCATGCTTCGAGGTGAAGGAACCAGAGGCGGCCACAGTTCAAACATCATATGGCAGGAGCAGCCCAAGCCTCACGGTGCAGGAATACGAGGTGAGGGGCACACTGAGGGCAGTGAACCCCAGGAAGGCTGCCAGTCCAGATGGGGTGATGACTGGGTCTTCAATACGATCTTCAACACTTCACTGTCCCAGTCCTGCATCCCGCCATGCCTGAAGTTGGCCACAATCGTCCTACTGCCTAAGTGGACCAACATTAGAAGCCTCAACGACTACCAACCAGTTTCTCTCACACCTGTTAGAGAAAGTCTTTCCAGAAGCTGGTTCTGCCTGGCACCCACACCCGACCAACTCCAGTTCGCATACAGAGCTAATAGATCAACTGAAGATGTCGTTGTTACAACGCTCCAAAACACCATTTCCCAACTGGAACAACAGGGGCATTACAGCAGGCTGCTCTTTATTGACTTTAGTTCTATTTTTAATACGATACTCCCAGACAGACTGATAGTAAAACTGCTGGATATCGGACTTCCTACTAGCACCTGCTGCTGTATCAGACCGTGTACTCTCGGACCATGTACAGAGAGTTAGAGTGGGTCCTCATCTTTTCTCAGCCCTCAGCTTTAACACTGGCTCTCCACAAGGCTGTGTGCCAAGTCCCCTACTGTATCCCCAATCATTGCAGTCATTAAGTTCGCAGATAATACCACCGTGGTGGGGCTCATCTCTGGGGTGACGAGACAGCATACAGAGCTGAGGTTCAGAGGCTGTTGGATTGGTGTGCAGACAACAACTTCAACCAAAGAGCTGGTAGTTGACATTTGAAGGAGGACGTCCATACTGCGGCCCATCAGCATCAACGGGGAATGTGTGGAAAGGATGTCCAGCTTCAATTTCCAGGGTGTGCACATAAACATAGACCTCTAATGGAGCTCAAACACCTTGGAGGTTGTAAAGAAGGCTCAACATTGTCTGCATAAATGGACCTGAAGAGGGAGCTGCTGATCATCTTCTACCATTGCTCCACTGAAAGTACTGTATGCTAACATACTGCATCTCTGTATGGTCCTCTAGCAGTACCACGGCACACAAAAGGCACTTAAGGGGTCATTAATAGTGCCCCAAAAAATCATGGGACATCCTCTTTCCTCCCTAAAGGACCTGTACAGCATTCGCCGTCTCAAGAGGGCACGCAGCATGCTACAGGATTGCACACACCCAGGACACGAGTGTGTGTAAACTCCTGCTGTCTGGCAAAAAATTCAGGTCATGGACAAACAGTAATGTGAAACAAACATTCATACTTTAGTTAATTAAGTCATACTTTTTTGCACATTATATCAACTTTACTGTTTACTGTGTTGTGTTTTGTTGTGTTTGTTGTGTTTAGTGCTGACATGGAACAGTTTTACAATTTTGACAATAAAGAGTTATCTCATCTTATCTTATGATCTCTAGTGAAAAATTACATGTGGTGTAAACAGCTACTGAAGCACCCTTAAACACAGATGAATGGGGAGGGTTGTGTTTGGAAGGGCATGAAATCCTGGTCAAATAAAGCATCCAAATCATAACAAATGAGATTTCCATACTGGATGGTCAGCAGGGTGCAAGTGGAAAGTTGGGGACATGAGGCTATTGAACTGTGAGTATGTAAAAATTTAGCTAAAACCCGATGCAGGACTTCACAGCCTACACTATCTGGGCACCATCACGCACCCAATCAACGGTTTGTTCAAAACTGACACTGTGTTGACATGGAGAGAAGTGCAGAAACAAGTATTCACAAAAGTGAAAGCCATGTTGACTACAACACCGGCATTAGCATATTACGACGCTGGCAAGCCAACAATAGTAAGCACTGATGCGAGCAGCTATGGATTGGGTACCACTCTGTTGTAAAAGCAAGGAGATGAACAACAACCAGTTGCCCTTTGCGCAAGGACATTAGAAGGGGCAGTCGAAGCATATGTACAGGATGTCATTGTGTCACAATCTGTGACGGGAAGTTAGATGCATTTAGGATGGCTACAGAATGTGATTTGGGGCAAACTTCACAAATTCCACGTAGCTAGACAAATCTCTAGCTGCGCGACACATCCAGGAGGTTCCACTGTCTCTTAATGGGACTGCAGAGTTCCAGACCCTGTCTATGACTTGGGCCTGTCTAATGGTTCACCCGACGCCCCCATCCATGAGGGTGCGCTTGTATTGGAGGCGCTCAATCAGCTGTAAGAGAACGTAGGATAGAGAAATCAGACCACCCAGTAGGTTCAAAGACTTTGTTCCAAAGTGTGTAATTCATTGTTTGGACATCAAGTTTCCTTTTGGTTTGTTTTGTTGAGGAGCTTCACCTCTTAGAAGTGTTGGGAAATTGTTAACTCTGGTTTGATTGCTATTCATGTGTCTTCAACTGGAAATATACATGTGTATATTGTTGACCACATTTATTTTGTAGATTGGTTGGATGTTCTACAGAGGGATAACATTGGAGAGTCATACCGTGAAGCTATGGGAAGCAGTTGTTGAAGCTAGGTTAAGAAGCAAAGTGACAATCAGCAAGCAGCAATATGACTTAATGCAGAAAAAGAGTACTACAGATGCGATGGTTGTTGGAGTGTTTATGGAGTATAGAGAAGGTCAAAAGGAGCTTCACTGTGCCCTTCTAATCTAGAGAAAGCACATGATAGGATGCCAAGACAGGAACTGTGGCTCTACATGATGAAGTCAGAAGTGGTTAAGGAACTGGCGCAAGACTTGTATGAGGACAGTGAGACAGTGGTGAGGTGTGTAGCAGAAGTGACAGACGGGTTCAAGGTGGGTATGGGACTATATCACGGATCTGCTCTGAGACAAACTGACGGATCAGGTCAGTTGGGAGACTGTGGATTGTGGTGTTTTCAGATAGCACTGTGATCTGTACTGAGAATAGGGAGCGGGTGGAGGAGAGTATGGCGAGGCGGAGGTATTCACTGGAGAGTAGGGGAATGAAAATTAATAGACACAAGACAAAGTACGTATGTGGGAATGAGCGGAAGACAGTTGGAAATATGAACATGCGGAGTTGAGATAGTGCGGGCAAATGCTTTTACATACCAGGGTTCAACCATCTAAAACAACAAATGGTGCACAAGAGAGGTAAAGAAGAGAGTGCATGCAATGTGGAGTGGGTGGAGATTAGTGTCAGGGTGATAATAAAGGTGCCAGGCAGGAGGAAAAGAGGAAGACATCAGAGGATGTAGTGAAGGAGGACATGCAGGGGGTTGGTGTGACAGAAAAGGATAGGGTGAAATAGAAGGAGATCTAAAAGAGGCAGCCAGAGCAATAAGAATAAGAAGTAAACATGTACTGCAGAATGACAGTCGTTAATGACTACCATTGTTATCCACAAAGAAACATCTAACAATTTAACAATGGCTAAATTACCTGTTTCTAGCTCAATTAACTCTGTTGCAAATGTTTCTTGAAAATTAAGTACTATTAAAAAAATAGTAGAAATACTGTCCTACACTGCTCACAGACAGTTTATAAACAGCTATATCTAAATAGCAGTCAAGCTTGTCCCTTTTCACCAAATCTCTTTATGGTTTTTATAGACAAGATTTTTATGGAATGAGAATCAGCACCTCTAATTCTGAGGCCATGGTCCTCAACCGGAAAAGGGTGAAGTGCCCACTCCACATCAGGGATGAGTTACTGCCCCAAGTGGAAGATTTTAAGTATCTCGAGGTCTGCCTCTACAAACAAATGTGAAACAATGGGTCTTTCTAAAGAGTTCACTGAATTCAAGCATGGTAATGTAATACGATGTCACTGCTCCAACCAGTCAGTTCATGAAAGGTATTCCTTCCTAGATATTTTAGCATCAGCTGTGTGTGTGATGTTATTGCAAAGTGGAAGCGTTTAGGAACCACAGCAACTCAGCTACAATGTGGCAGACCATACAAAGTTACAGAGCGAGGTATCCAAGAACTGAGATACAAGGTGTGTCATCAACACTGGGGCTGTACACTGGGAGTTTCATGGCATGGATTTCTATGGTTGTGCAGCTCTGGTAGGTATAATAGGCAGGTACCCAAGTACATCTGTTTAGTACAGTACATCTAATGTATGTTTGGAGAGAAATGAAAGAAGCGTTTGATAAAAATAAAATCTGTGGATACCAGAAGGAAACACTGCAGGGAAACTGTGAACAGTTGCATCTCACGACCCTTAAAATCCACTAAGAATTATTCCAAAAATAAACAAGAAAAGATTTACAAATGGCCCTCACAAACCTCTGATACCTCTGTAAACTAAAATCTTTGATTGTTAATGTATTGCATATTTTTTCTTTATGAAACAGGTTTAGCACCTTATTTACAAAATATATGTATATGAGTTAAACAAGAAGCAAGTCCAGCGTGGCTAACTATAATAGCTATGTAATCTATTTGATAATTATACTTAGAAATAGACCCAAAGGAAACATTAATTGTTGTATTAATAAAATAGTCTCATGTTTGACTACATTTAAACAAACCTATTAAACATATTTCTGATATTGTTTTAAAGATGACCAAGGCAGCTTCATCTGAATAAGTAACTCATATGGAATGAAGGAGCTCCACTGCTTGGGTCAGACTGCTGAATAATTTAAACCGCCTTATGAGACATAAACGCAGGAGCAGTAGTCTAGCATACATCCTGAGACCCTCATTTCATTAGATAATCTATGAATCCTAGCCTCAGCCCAGACATTTTGAAAAGAATGAGAGACAAAGTCAAAATTCACGCTCTGATTGAAAATTAGCTAAATGCCAGACTTTCCACACCACAGCTTTACAATACAAAATATATTCTCAAAGGTAAAGCAGCAGACATCGAATCCAGGCCTTATTTTATATATAGTAAACTGCTTATATAAACAATCTGTTGTAACTGAAATAAGTTTTTCTAATAATACTGCTAATTCAAAAATATGAAACTGGAAAAGAAATATAACTAAATATATAAATAAATCTTTATATAAATATAAAGAAAAATATAAATAAGAACACTAAAAGGAATTACTAATAAGTAAGTGATGTAAAAATGTTATATATTTAATTACAGATGCTCCGATACCTGAACATCACATCTGTATCAGTTAAAATTGGTCTTAATGACCTATATCAACATATTACAAAATGAGATGACAGTTACAGATGTTAGTGGCTGATATTTATTATTACTTTTTTAATGTGTTACATCAATTTTGCACTAGTGAGACGTTCAAAGACAATATGGTGAAGGGCTATAAGACTTTAAAACATCAAAAGTTGTTTTTGTAAGGAAGATTTCCTCATTTTCTTGGCTCAAAAGGAAATACATACCAACAAAAAACAAAAGAATTAGTTGTGGTATTGATATGTTATTGATACTGGCTAGTAACTAAATTAGTATTAGACTTTCACAACTGAAAGCTTCAAATGTATTTTAATTGCATTCAGTTGTGAAAGTCGGGATCTCAGGTTCCCAGTTATCTATGGCAGATAATATTTTTTTTACTGTCATAGATAACTGGGCTGCTAATCTACCAGAAATGAGTTAACACGCTCCTCTATTTAACTATGGATTGAAATGCAACCTATATCCTTCGTACATTAACCCTCTCAGGCTCAAATTAAACTTTTTGTTGCTAATACACAACCAAGTCCTGCAGTGGTACTTCTGAGTAAAAAAAACTCATAAAATATGTATGTGGGGTAATCAGGTTGTTAGATTTTAACTGTTGCAAATCTGCCACGCCTGCCTGGAGAGGGTTAATTAAAAGAATGAGGAACTACAAACGCCAAGTCCTGATTAACAAGGTTAAAAAACACAGAATTTGCCTGGCTGATTTCACTATCTTGCTTTGTAAGCAATTGGCTGTGCAGAGCAAACCTCCTTGACAGCCTACTATCGCAGATCTATTCATTGATTTAACTGTTTGACTACTTTGCATCTCACAGCTCAATGCTCTGATCAGATATAAGTGGTCAGTAGGGTCATCCAGAGGTAATTCAAGGGTTTTAGGTCTTTGAAATTAAAGCAGGAGAGTTAATGAATATAGTGAGGTGTTGATTCACAAGATTTTATTTTATTTCAATCTAGAAATCTCATTTTTGTTTCATTTGGAATTTTAGTTGCAGTGTGTATAACGAAGTGAGGTTTCTGACATACTAAATGTGTACTCATGAGAAATGTAGATTTTGATGGTTTAAACTGTTCTGTGACTTTTTGAAATAGTGAAATTTTCTGGCTCCCAAATCTTTACTGTCATTGGTATTTAAAATTGGATTTTTACAATAGAAAGATCATTTCATTGACAGGTTACTTTTATCCGCTCACGGCAAACACACATAACAACAAACTACTGAATGTAATGGGAATTTGCATTTTTAAATTCTGACCGTGCTTTCAAATAAGATCAGAAAAAACCTTTCTAAACGTTTCAAATGTTAAAGAGATATTTGTAATTTGTCATTTTGATATTCGTAATTTTCCTAAAATGTAAACATAAACAGCCTTTGACAGAAGAGATTCTTTCCACGGGTGACCGTGGCTCAGGGGGTTGGGAAGCGTATCTGTAACCGGAAGGTC
>NW_005187500.1:2330396-2343838 GCF_000239375.1 Pundamilia nyererei
GCCTTGGTATTCCCCCGGATAAGCTGGAGGAGGTGGCTGGGGAGAGGGAGGTCTGGGCCTCTTTGCTTAGGCTGCTGCCCCCGCGACCCGGCCCCGGACAAAGCGGATGAAAATGGATGGATGGATGGATGGATGGATATTGTTATGCCTTACAGCTTGATGAACAAAAAAATGTATTTCTCTGGGATAATTCAATTCAATTTCAATTTTATTTATACATCGCCAAATCACAACAACAGTCACATCAAGGCACTTTATATTGCTTTATATTGTAAGTATACTGATTATACTACAATAATCCATACAGTGAAAAACCCAACAATCACATGACCCCCCTATGAGCAAGCACTTTGGCAACAGTGGGAAGGAAAAACTCCCTTTTAACAGGAAGAGACATGCTGTGGAAGAGAGCCAATGTGCATAATGTGCCATAATGTGATGCAATGCAAGATTGAGATGTGTGAGATGTGTTATAGTAACTGCACCATGAGGCTGAGCTAAGATGCCTGAGAGATACTGGGCGACTGTCAGTTAGCGTAATAGTAAACATCTCTGAGTTTGACTCTTTTTTTTTGTAACTGTCCAACACGGGGTGGCAGCGTTGCTTAGTAACCACAGCACATGACTGACCTTATCGGTACAGTCATAAAAATGTATGAAGTCCCCTTACTCATTTACCCTTCTCTGCTGAGCCCTCTCTCTCTTTTACACTCTCAGAGACGCACACAGTGGAGAAGAACACAACAGAAATATGTCTTCCATATTTCCAACCATATCCATAATCACATACTGTGTATGCTACCATTGTATATAGTGTATTATCTTACTTTTTTTAATTGATTGTACTTATTTGTATTTTTGTATTTCCTTCTGATATCTGTACCTGAGCTGAGGTGACACAAAAATTTCCCCGTTGTGGGATCAATAAAGTCTTATCTTATCTTATAAATGTATTCTTTGTCTGTTTGTTGAATGGAGAGAGCACGAGAGAGTAAGAGCACAAGTACACTAGGGTAATGAACGGCTATACCTGACACATGCCACAGAGGGCATAAAGCAGAATGGAGAGAGGGAGGGAGGGATATGTGGGGGAGAGCGAGTGTGGGAAAGAGTCCCGCTAATATATTCTTATTAAGCCACTTGTGAGAACAACATGTAAATCATACAGATTTAAGAAGCATACACACTGTGATGATATTTGGATTATGCTTGGAGTGCTTTGAGTATCAAATCTCTGTGATCTACTTAGTTGATGTAAATCTGTCTTGTTTACAGTGTCTTAATCTGGGTTTAATCCCTAGAACATATTTATTGAACTGACAAAGTATTATGCTGCGGAGGTGGTCTGTAAGGCTGTGTGAGGTTTTCCGAGGCCTTTGTGAAACAGGAGCAATGCTAATGATTCCACACAGGACGTTAAGCACCACGTCTGTCAGCTCATTGACACGGTATCACAGCGACTGGCTTTCCTGCAAAGTGCTGCTCTGCTGTTCCCACAGGGACCGCAGATGTTAGCCTTGCTGTTGGCGCCATCACCATCTTTTCACCCTGACAACATCTGCACAGCTGTGTTGTCGACTGAAACGATGCAACCCGCTCTTGAACTGTTGACAGCTAGGGGCAGGTCAGCACAGATGGCAGGAGGGGGTGTCAGGGGACTGGCAAAGGGACGGGGGGTGGTGGGGTGGCAGGTAGAGTGTGGGGCTCCCATCTGGCCTTGATGCTGGCGATCTGCCCTGGGGCATCTCCAATGTTTCCTTGACAGAAAAACTGTCAGGAGTTGGAAGTCACCTTGCGTAAAATGTTGTACTCTCTGGGAGGTTTCAGTGGAGTTGGTGTGCAGGAGGGGCTTCAAATGCTGCAGTCTGTACTAATTTTAGTAGGCAGTAAAAGAAAAGACTGGGGAACTATGTAATAGACTTGAAAATGTTTGGCATGATAGCAAGGTCTGTTGATATTAAAGACTGCCTCTGATGAAAACTTAAAAGAGCCATGGGGTGATAGCTGCTATAATGTGCAGAAGTCTTGAACCATCCCTTATCAGTTAAATTCTGCTAAAAGGTTAGGCTTTGTTGTAATTTTTAAAGTCAGCTCGGCCAATAGCTCTCCAGGCTTTCTGAAGGACTTTTTCTTTGCTTTTTCACTCGTTTCAGTTTGTTTGTTAAGCCACTGAACACCAATCTATGAATCATTCAAGCATAAAAAAACCAGACATCTAACTTAAGGCATGAACTAGTGTTGCCTACACAACACAGACAACTTAGCAAGAATTCAGTTTCAAATCGTTGAAGCTACAAAAATGATAACACTGTGTGACAAGCATAAAATAGCATTTTGCATCAAGAAGTGAATTCCCAAAAAGGTATTAGCTGAAAACTTGGCATATCTCAGTGTGGTTTGCAGTGTGTCCTTAAAAAATTCAGGACAGTTGACAAGTGGAAGACAAAAGATCACATGTATTTCAACTGAGTATCTTCATACTGGACAGGCAAAGTGAAGATAACTTCACCTCAGTTAACAACAACTTGTTACATTACTGTTACTGCAATAAAGTCTTTCCAGGATGTGTTGTGCAAATGCTTTGATATGACAGCTTGGTTTAGTTTTAGTAGCTAAAACTTAACTGATGTACAGTGTCCCCTCGGTGCAGTCCGTGTCCATTCTTCTAACGTGTAAGATTAGCATGATACAGTATCTGTATTCTGACCTTCTCATTGATAAATAAAGGCCTGGGTTTATCTGTCCAGCTTAGCAACACACACTCTTCCCTTCAATCTAGAAAGGAAATGTGTGAGTCAATCCCACAGATACCTAGAGAACGAGTTTACTGTTTTTGTTAAAAGTTAAGTTCACTGAGACACAAAGTCCTAATAAAAATGTACTTGGATGTACATCAACCAAACAAAACAAAACAAAAAACCAACCAAACAACCCCCACCTCCTCACCCCCAAAAAACTAAAGAAAAAAGAAACAGTTCTGGAGCACTCATACTGTATATTGACAGAAATGATAAATCTGCTGAAATAAAAATGGTCTTTAGAATTATACACTAGTCATATTTCTACATTCCAACTGACAAGTTAATATGTTCTAGCTAATTTTATCAACAAACTGACAAATTGCCAGAATAATAAGGTTTTAGTTCTAATGAACTCCTGCTCATCCCAGAAAAATGGTCTCACTGGCTGCACTGCAAAAAGAAACAATTTTCCATGACTGACGAATAATAAATGACTTTTTGTTTTTCCCATTTCACAACAATCTTCATGTAGTTTCTGATAAAAACAAACAAAAAACTAGATGTAGATTAACTATGTTTATTAGACTGACATATAAAAAGCTACCATGGATTCCGGCAAAGCGTGTAATAAACACACCGGTCCACCGTTTCCACTTGCCTCTCCAAAGACTGAAATGCACACGCCTACAGAACTTGCAGTAACAGCAGGAAGAGATAATATACTTAAAGCCAAGAAGTTGCTAGTGAGCAAAGAAGGCATGCAGTACATTCCAGGGTCCTTAAAACATGACTTATGGCTTATGAAGTCCCATTTAGAAGCCTTGAGATGAGAGTTTTTGCTGTTGCTATGTTGGTATTTTTAAACTGGATGTGATGACCAACGGATCGAGCTGACTGTGAAACTTCACACTCATTAACGCTAATGACTTGTCAATTCCTAGTCTTTACCTAATAAGCATACACTGCATAATCCTTCTATCCGAAAATTTGACCAAAGTTTTTTAAATGGGCTCAATCTTTTATTCAATATGACCCAAAAAGAGTGAATGAGCGCATAAACTCGTCAGGAAAGTTTTACTGAAGTCAAGTCCAAGAGCCATTTTTCCACAGACCAAAGGTCTTTTTGCAATTAGTAACAGTAACCCCCTGGCAGTGGCAGCCCTGGGCGAACACTCCCTCTGCCCCCCCCCAACACACACACAAAACATATTAAGGATTGTACATTAACATAAAACTGTTGTACACACACACATATGAAGAGAGAGAGAGTATGCATAGTATGCAAACAGCTACCAAACAGCCATCATAATTCGTCAAACAATGAAATCAGGACAAATCAACAATCGACAATGTCTAATTAATATTAAAAATCTGTAACATAATGTATTGTTTGGAGTTTAGTCTGTTACTGTTACTATTTTTACCATTTCTTCTTGGAGCAACTGTAACCCACATTATTTCCTTAGGGATTAATAAAGTATTCTGATTCTGATAGTTTCAGGATGACCTGCCATTATCCAATCACACATCTGCTTACCTGTATCTTTTGCTCGTTTCTCCTCTTCTTTTCTCTTTTTTCTAAACTGAGCACCTGATGGCTTTGAACTTTTCTTGTCCATCTTCCATTGGTTTTAATTTTGCACTCCAGTATGAACACTCATCTCCCAACCCGAGGATCACCACAACATAACCTAACAGACCAACACCTTAGTTCACAAATGCACTTTGTCTAGGGTTTATTTCTGAGATTTCACACAACCCAGGATTAAAATCATGAATACATAATGGGCTTGGATTTACAACATTATAAATGTTTTTCGTCTTTCGACGGGTTGTGTGTGAGACTTTAAATCATCAAACTGTAAATTTTAAATTGTTATTGATCCCTTTGCGCCGAGTCCTAAAGTGTATATTTATTTTCTTACTCTTCTTATATTTATTGTTTGTTTACTTGCACTGCTGTAACTGGAGCCTCGTCGTCTCGTCTCTCTATATACTGGACTGTATGTAGCGGAGATGACAATAAAGTTTACTTTGACTTCAGCAGCGAGCAGGCGCACCGAGGGCTCTCGCGCTCACTTTTCCCGTATAGAATTTCGAAAAAACATCGGTGAAAATTATGAGTCTGTATCATAATGTCTGGTGTTTTTGTGTTTGTTAGTTTGTTTTTATTTTGTTTTATTTTGCGAGTTGGTTATTAGATGCTGCTCCAGCCGGTCAGAGAATCCCCCGCCGCCCCGCCCTCTCCTCTCCGCAAGCAGCAGGCGCACCTCGCAAACGAAGGGCGCCCTTACTCCCATCAAATGGACGATAGAAAACCAATCGGTGCCTATGACATTCCCAATATGCACTGGCTGACGTCAATGCAGGTTTAAGGTTAACTGACTGGTAGCTACAACCATCATTTATACAGTCTGCGGTTCTTTTATATGAGTATTTGATGTTTTGGCTTTCCATCAATAGTATCTGTAGATTTTTTAGGATGCCAACTAAATTAAGTAACCCATCTGTTATGGAAATGATTGACAAATTAATCACTATTGTTGGACAGAGGTAGGTGTAAAAATCTAATTTTCAAATAATCTTGTTTCCTCTGACCTGAAGTACTGAATGGTAAAGCTTTTCTTTGACACAAATGTGCTTTCCAGGATGACATCACTTCCATATTCCCACCATGTCAAACTCAATGCTGAGGTCATTGCTCGAGGCCTTGTTAATCTTCCTGTTTGCCTTATCTAAGCCAATCAGCCTCCATTCTGCTTAATTTAAATATCAATGCTCTTTTGTCATTCTGCCTTTCAGATTGTCTTTCAGTGCTGCATTAGTTGCCTTCTCAATCATTTTGATTCAGGCAACGTCATCTTTGGGTCCATAATGATGCTCTTGTCCTGTGTAGGTTGAGCTCTTGTGTAATAATAGGACAAGCAGATCCTGCACTGCATTACTTTAGGGTAATTCTTCCTCACTGTAGTTTTCTGTTTTTAGCTATTTCAATCTAGCACCCATTTCTATTGTTGTGCAAATTGCAACTTTGCTTCAGTTTCTTTGCATCTGCAAGCTTTTACCATTTGCCTACAAGTTCTGGAGAGCAAAAACAGCTTGCTCCCCGTACACATCTCTCATTCTTTCCTAGGCCATCCTAGTTCCCCAGGCTTCACAGAACTCACCTAAGAATCTAACAGCTGATCCTAGTCTCTGCAGGTAGTGGACCACAAGAGTTTCTGCATGCATCACCATATGACAAATATAGTGCCAAGATTACATTCGGCTATGATCGGTCAGAGAGACTGAAGGCATCCAATCTCGTTTGTAGGTTATCTTTTTTATCCTGGCCTTTATCAACTCTCGTGCCTTAATGTAGTCTCTCTGCTCTCTCTCGACCGCAATGGTCTTCCAGCATTATTGCAGTCTCTATCCTACACCTCTCTCCAGGCCTCCAATAGCCTTTGAGCCTTATTGCAGGCTCGCTAGACAACCAGTGAGCCTTAACTTTAGACCAGGGGTCCCCAATCCCAGTTCGCGAGGGCCAGTGTCCCTGCAGGTTTTAGATCTCACCCTGGGTCAACACACCTGAATCACAAGATTAGTTCATTACCAGGCCTCTGGAGAACTTCAAGACATGTTGAGAAGGTCATTTATCCATTTAAATCAGCTGTGATGGATCAAGGACACATCTAAAACCTACAGGGACACCGGCCCTCGTGGACTGGGATTGGGGACCCCTGCTTTAGACCACTGAGCCTTAGAGGCTCATTCTATTGCTTTTGTCACTCTTTCCCCTTTGGTGCCTGGACCCTGGACCTCTTCATTTCCGTTATTTTTAATAGATATATTCTGTGTCTTTGTTAATGCTGCTTCTAACATTTATATTTTTATAGAGCTGAATTTCCTTGCTACATTACACTTGCTCTTATCAGGGTGAGGGTTGCTGTCATAATTCCTATCACTGCTGAGATTACATTCTACTATTATGGGTCACAACAGTAGAACAACTTAACTGAAATCTCAGTAACTCATACTCAGTTCTTCCAAATTGTCTCTCCTTAAAATAAAGCTTATGCATAAGTTGAATGAGGAACACCTACAATTACTCATTTGTTTGCTTTCCTGGGTGTTCAGCTGTTAGCCTATTCTTTACATCACGTCCACTTTCCCACCACGTAAAACTCAATGCTGACACAACTGTTCTAGTCCAATCATCTTCTTGCCCGCCTTCTCCGCACCAATCTCCATTCTCTGTACTTTAAGTCTCAGTAATCTGTCATTCTGCCTTTCAGGCTCTCATTCATGCAACGCACCGCCTCCCAATCTCCGCCTCACCGTATTCATGCAGGCTCCACCCAAGCCTTCATTTTCACCTTCACCACCACCAGTGTCTAGACTCCAGGTTCCTAATTCTGCTGAGATTCCCCTCTGCAATGATGGGTCATCGGAGTCTAATCACCAGATAGCTTAACTGAATTCTATATCCCAAGTAATCATGTTCACGTCTTCTAATCCATCCTACCACATATTTACTTTTTTTGTTTGTTTGTTTTGAGCTCCTGCCTTGTAGTTCTCAAAGTGAAGAACTGTGCCCACAATGAAAAATCACACAGGAGAGGCTGACTGAGCAGATATGCAGATCACAATGGCTGTTGACGGCAGCACAGTGCATCACTCAGTGGGGGCTCTGGGTTTGACCTGGAACGGTTGCCCAGGGCAGCGGGCCAGTGCAGAAGAAAAGCGCTTTACGGACGGAGCATGTGGTCAGGTCACCCCACCCCACACACACAGACACACAACATCTCCCCACCCCCTCTTCACCCTCCTTAATCCCAGCCTTAAAGCTTCCTCCCTCCCATCCTCTTTCCTTTACCTCCCTCTCCCTCCTCCATCTCACCTCACCCCCCACGCCCCACCCCCTCCTGTATCTAACATACTGCGAGGAAATGCCACCAGATGCCCAGTGTCTAAGACGGGCATTATGTTCTTAGAGGATGTCCTGGTAATTCTGGTTTTTGCCAGGCTGCTGATTATTATCATGTTGTCTAGAAGTGGTAAGGATGAGGGGCAAGAGAGGACAACAGGTAGCCATCTCTGATGCCTGGTCACGTGATGCAACAGTCTATGCAAAACAAGATCTTACACACCCAGAGGGGACACACGTCTGTTTGTTGTGTATTATGGAGAGATGGGAACAAGATCCGAGGAATAAACAAACAGACGTCAAAATAATTATATTCTTGTACTCTTCATTATTAACAGTATTATTAGTGGTATTCAGGGAATAACTAAACGGTATTGAGGGATATCTAAATGGGAGTCCACCAACAGCAGCGTTTAGTGTTGTATTTTATAACATGTTACTCATCAAGAATTTAAAACTGGAGGAGCACGATTTCATTTGCCATAAGAAAATGTGTCAATCATAGGGACTCGGGGAGAAAGTGGTTTGTCAGAGCCTGAGGGGGCCACACTGACCTAAATACAAAATAGTCAACAGCAATAATACACTCACCAACCAAGCAAGAACACTGGGGAAACAAACGTTTAACTGTGCAAAAACAGCACCGGTAAAGATACCACAACTGGGAATCTATAGAATTGAAGGCAGACTTAATGTTTCATAAGAAAATGTCACCAGTAGACACAAAAGAAGATTTTCTGCAACACCCACATTTCCATCCTAAGGAAATAAGACATGTTTTTAATCTGCGAGCAGATCTTTTCATCTGTAACTAGCCGTCTTACAAGGAAATCCATTTGTTATTCCTCTCGTTTACATATCTGAGAGGTTTGGACAGATGTTTCTGGCTTATAGTTATTGGCATATGGTTTTCACAGAAAGGGTTAAAAAACACTGTTAAGATTAAAGTTGAACCTTCCCAGTAAAGAGGATTTATCAACACTCAGCTCATCAGTAATGCTGCATTCATGAGGTGAGTCAGTGAGGACTGATGCCACCATGTGGTCAAGGCTGATGTTGTGGATGAACTCAACCAGCCTGTAGGCATGTTCTGGTTATTTTATCCTAATACAACATGTAGCCATTAGATGGCTTGTCTGCCTCTGTATGTGTGTTAATGATAAACAGACCTTTTAAAAAGTTGGATGATTTACACAAAGTTTTGGTGATTTAGAAAAACATACAATTACTGCTAGCCAAAAGTAAGAAGTGTGCTTTAATAATAATAATAATAATGCTGAATAAGAGGTTGAAAAGTGATGTAAATGTTAATGTTAAATATTAACCTGGTCTGAAGGACTGGACAAAGCTTTGAATGCCTCTTAAAATGCACTGTTTATCTTATATGGAACAGAAACACTGAATCCCAACAGAACAAGTGTACGGCGTAAAACATCCTCATTTTAGCTAGCTTAGCATTTAATGCTCATAAAAATTTCACGTGTAGCTTAAAATGAAGTTGGATTAATTTACTGCAGAATGGAGGCTCTAGGTTTGTTTGGTCTGTTAATGGTGCATACTTTTATACAGTGCATTCTGGAAGGTAGTACTAGAGTACCTTCTTTACATTTCAGATGGAAATATTATACCTGCTAGTACTACTCATAATAACTACTAAGATGCGTGACAATGCTACGATCAAACCTGTGTTTTTTACATATTGCCTTGCACACAAGAAGTGTATAATTTGCTTTTTAGTATAATGAGTTTCATGCCACAGGATATTTTTGTAAGAAAATGTCTAAGCCCTTTATGACTCCACCCTCAGTTCTGTTGGGTACACATTACGTTTCTTTCAGAAGAAGCCCATTTATTTGGATGGCCGATTGCAGTGTCTCAGAATACACACTGAAAGTGAGGAGAATCCACATGTGATAACAAATATAATCGATAGCTAAGTTATGTGAAATCTATACATTTGCTAAAAAATGTCTTTTCCAATAAGTCAGCGTTTCTTTCAGACCCTAACCCTTTCAGACTGTCCATGAAAGCACTTTTATTAAACAATCAAGTACAATTTGAAAATCTAACTAGAATAGGAAACTTTAAGAAACTAAAATAATGAAGGACGTCAGTCAGGCCAGTGGACTAAGAGTGCCGAAAGCTAAAATAAGCTAATAATCGCTGATCTAACCTACGTTAGCTAACGCTTTTGACACCATTTAGCAAAGAAACATATAAAACCAGATGAGCCACAGCAGTGACATCAGCACTTTTGCTTGCTAATATTTCATGTAGAATGTTTTAAATCTGCACCACTGGTTTGTGTAATGAAATTACAGTGCAAACATCATTCTATGCTTTTTGAGCATAAACATTGTGTAGACATAGAAATATTCATGAAAACTTGTTTTTAAGTTTTTCTTGTCTCTTGTTATTTTAGTTATATTTACATTTTTTTTAACATTCAGTCAGGATTAAAATTCCTAAATAAGAGTATTACACAAAAATTAAAAAACAACTGAAAATGTCTTCTTTGCTTAATAAACGTGATATTATCACATCAGTTAAAAAAGGAAAGTTAAATCTGTTTGTAACTGTAAAAATTAGAATATGACACTTGCTCATCCAGCTCTAGCCAATCATTTAGTTTTTTTTAATCTATCTATTATCTCTGTTTCTCTCTACATATATATAAATTCCTGTGTGACCTTTGCTCTACCTGCTGCACACAAGCACATGTGCTGTAAGTTGAGCTGCACCCGTAGCTGAATACTGGTTGACCTACAAAACCAGTAAGAGTGCTGATGTTCATCACAACCGCAGGACCCCGGTGTGTCGTAAAGACTCATGCTGATCTGAGAGTCTATGAGGCTTGACGCGTGACATCGACCTCACGAAAGAACAGGAGAGGGAGAATAAACACATAACTGCCCAGTAACAAGGGCTTGCTCCTCATTGGCTGCAGAAGGATGTTGCATTGATCATACTCTTTGTGCAAAAATGACACATGGGGTTTTCAGTCGTGCACACGCAGGCAGGATTACGGTAACATGCAGTTTGTGTGTGCACATCAGCACTTGGAAGCTTGGATGTGCATGAACATACGTACTCTGCGTCACACAATTACACTTATCAGCAAAGTGTTGGTGAGAACTAGGGCAGAATCACACCAGCAAGAATCTTTTTTTAGTTACATTTCCTCTGAGATTTGAGCCCCCGCCACCCCCAACCCAAGATTAGCACTTCGCCCTTAGTAACAGTGTTGCTGTTTTGTTGTTACACATCACCCACCATCATTCATACTTAATGTCAACACTGTTTCCTCTTGCATCACTGGCTTCTTTTTGTAGTAGTGCATAGTTTACCCCTTCAATTAAGAACATCACTTTGATCTGAAAATGGGCAGTTGGTCTTTCTAACTAGAAACAGGACATGAAAAAGGGCTAATTGCAGTTGAAAAATCATCTTTTTGATTTGTATAAAACCTACACAAAGAGTTCATAGATTAACTGAAGGTAGATTTTAAGACTTTTTAAGAATTTTTTAAACATATGTTGTAAATACTATATTTAGTATATATTTATGTGTAACACCAGAGGTGACATTGTTAAACTACTGTAAATTATTTGCACAGTCATGGACCATATATGGAGCTAGTTGCAGCTTATTTAACTTCTTGAGGGAGAAAAATCAAAGCAATGTACTTTAAATGTCTGAAACACATTTTTGAACAATTTAAAGTTTTCTATACACAAAACCCACACAAACTAGGTGTGATAGGAGTGGGACAAAATCCCCCCAGAGATGTGTGCAAAACTTGTGGCCAGCTACAAGACATGTCTGACCTCTGTGATTGCCAACAAAGGAATTGAATACTCATTTCTTCCATGAAAATGTAAATTAATTTATAACTTTTTAAAAATGCATTTCTCTGGATTTTTTGGCTATTGTTCTGTCTCTCTCTGTTCAAATAAACCTGCCATCAAAAATATAGACTCATCTCTTTGTTAGTGGGCAAACTTACAAATTTAGCAAAGGTTCAAATAGTTTAAATAATCCTCCTATGGGCCTTCCACCCACAGGAGGGGCCATAAGGCAATGTTTCCCAACCTTTTGGAGCCACAGCACATATTTCATATTGGCAAAATCACACGGCACACCACCAAACAAAAATGTCACAAAAAGCATATTGATCATTTTTCCCTGCACACCACGGATAGTGGAATTGGCTCCTTTTTTGCTTTCTTCTGACCACTACTCATGTTAGGACCTTCATCTGAGTCGGAATTTTCTCCAGGACCAGGTCAGACTGACTACTTTTTCTTTTCAGATATTTATCTATTGCACTGCATCTCATAGCAAGACTATTATCTAATTTCTTCTTCATGTTCTTCTGTTTTACTGCCAGTGGGCAACCCATTTAATTAGAGCAGGTAGTTGTACTGCCCTCTAGTGGAAGAGAATGTAATTTTTCTGCCTGTTACTCACTGATTGCTTAGAGCACTAATCAGGTGAAACCAGATAATCTTCCACGGCACACAGTGGATGGGAAACACAGCCATAAGGGTTCAGTGCTTTATGGGTCGAGCAATGGTCACAGGTGGAGGTCCCTGGTCCAGTCCCTGGCTCCCAAAGTTGGCTTGTGGAACTAAAAAAACCTTTAAAATACATGGCTACTGTTGCCAGACGAAACCACCAACATATTTTTAATTACTAACATATTTTTTTTCTTTTAAAAGTTGAAAAAAAATGTATTTTCTGCACCTGGAAACAAGTCAGTACGTATGAGAGCAGACAGATGAAACGTCATGTCCACTAGAGCTGCCACAAACGATTATTTTGATAGTTTTTGCGATTAGTCGACTAATCAGATCATGCATCCATTGTACGTAAAAAGGACAGCTTATTGCACCAGCATGCATCTGCTCTTATATAACTATCACTAGCTTACAGCTTGAAGTGTTTAACCTCCTAGGACTTGCCGTCCACATATGTCAGACCTTCCCAAAGTGTGGGGCCTGCCCCCTACGGGCGGCGCAGAGCCATTGCAGGGGGGGCGCGGGATGAAAAGGGGGGAAAACAAAACAAAACGCTTGGACACTGCTAGCATGGGGCGCCCACACAAACGCAAAGCAGGAGATGAAGCATCGCTGAATATGTTTCCAAACCAACTTCATTCTAAGCCAAAGACTAGAAAATATGGTGAAGCATATCTTCCCTTTGGCTTCACCTGCACAAGTGCCGAGTTAGGTCTCCCCCTGCAGAATTGGTTTTCCCTGCATCGGGAGCAGCGCTGGGCTGTTTAGATCACGGACAAACAGTATCCCACATTCTGGATTTTTAGTTCACAAACACTTGTTGTAATGACTAACTGCTCCTGTATGGGGCGCCGTTTGTAAAGTGAAACATGCTGAAATTAACGGCAACATTTTTCCACATTTAGCTCAAAACAAGTCATTTTTTACAACATTTAGTAAAATATTTGTAACTTTTCATATTTAAAACAGAATTTTAAATGTTAAATCTAAATGTTAAATATTCAATTTAAATGTTAAATGTTAAATCTAAATGTTATATTTAAATCTAAATGTTAAATCTAAATATTATATTTAAATCTAAATGTTAAATCTAAATGTTAAATCTAAATATTATATTTAAATCTAAATGTTAAATGTTAAATCTAAATGTTTAGGCTAACATGCAAATTTATTGCACGGATCAGCGGAAATACCAAAATAAAAGCTTTCCGAAAACCTCCGGTGCAAAAGTGTGCCGGTAGTGGTCAGACACGTTCTCACTCCCAAAGCGTA
>NW_005187500.1:2351005-2355875 GCF_000239375.1 Pundamilia nyererei
AGAGCCGTGCTATGAATTCTGGGACACAGCTTCTTCTCCTTCTGGGTTTAACAGCAGCTGGCATCCTTGTACATGCAGTGCTGCCATCTTCTGTTTCAGTCCGTTATTACACTCTTAAATCCTACTACTTATTCCTGCGTCTTTTGGGATCTTACAAAGCTTCAAACGAGGCGTCGACTATTAAATTAGTCGTCGATGATTTTGATAGTCGACGTAATCGTGACTAGTCGACTAATCGTGGCAGCCCTAATGTCCACCAACATAAAATAATGTTGGGCAATTTGTTCTGCCTTGAATTTAGTGGAGTGAAATCCAAACAAAAAGGGGCAGTTTCTTGCTTTCATGCAGCATGTATTGGACAACAACCACGCAGAGCTAGCACCTCCACTGATACAGGGGACAGAGTGCTGGTATTTACCAACATTTGAAGTTTATCATCCAAGAAAGCCAGACCAGATCAGAGTAGTTTTTGATTCTAGTGCACAATACAAGGGCATCTCTCTGAACAATGTTCTACTCACTGGACCAAACCTGAATAATAGTCTCTTGGGTGTCCTTATGCGTTTCAGGAAGGAGCAGGTGGCAGTGACAGCAGACATCGAGCAGATGTTTTACAGTTTTGTGGTAAGAGAGGATCATCGAGACTTTTTGCGCTTTCTGTGGTACCGTGATAATAACCCAAGCAAAGACGTGGTGGAGTACAGGATGCGAGTCCATGTATTTGGCAACAGCCCTTCACCGGCAGTGGCTACTTACTGCCTCAGGAGAGCAGCTGAGAAGGGAGAAAAGCAACATGGGCCAGACACCAAACGCTTTGTGGAACGTGAGTTTTATGTGGATGATGGTCTAGTTTCTTTACCAACTGAAGAGGAAGCCATTTCCCTGATTAAGAGAACGGAAGCCTCTCTTTCAGAGTCTAATATAAGGCAGGATAGTATCAAACAACATGAACGTGCTGAGAGCATTTCCAGCAGAAGACCACGCGAAAGAAATCAAGGATCTTGACCTAGGAGCAGAACCTATGAGCATCGACCAACCAGCAACCTTTCACACAGCGTGGGGCTTTATCCACAGTAAATAGCCTCTTTGATCCTCTTGGGTTTGTAGCTCCTATCACCATTCAAGGAAAGTTCCTACTAAGAGAACTATCCACTTCAGTAAGCGACTGGGATGAGTCACTCCCATTGGAGAAATACAGTGAATGGGAAGCATGGAGGGACTCACTACAAGACCTCCAACAGCTGCATATTCCTCGAGCTTACACAGTCAACTCTCCTTCAAAGGCCAAGAAAAAATAAATCTGCATTTTCTCAGATGCTTCAACCAAAGACATCGGTGCTGTAGCATACCTCAAAACAACTGACGACGAAGGACAGATAAACATTGGATTTGTTCTAGGGAAGGCCAAACTGGCACCATTAAGTGAGCCCACCATACCCAGATTAGAACTCTGTGCGGCAGTGCTAGCGGTGGAAATGGCTGAACTTATTGTCCAGGAGTTGGACTTCGAGCTTGATGCAGTCAGCTTCTTTTGTGATAGCAAAGTGGTGCTTGGATATATCTATGATGAGTCGAAACGCTTTTATGTGTATGTTCACAACCGAGTTCAACGAATTCAACAATCGACGCAGCCAGAACAGTGGCGATATGTGCCCACAGAACATAATCCAGCAGATCATGCTTCAAGATCAATCCAAGCCTCTCAGCTCACTAATACGAACTGGCTGACTGGACCAGCGTTCTTATATGAACAACACAAAAATTCTGCTGAGCAGCAAGAGATCTTCAGTCTTGTTGACCCAGACTCGGATAAAGAGATCCGGCCACAAGTAGGGATGGGTACCGGTGTCCGGTGCCATGATGGCACCGGTTCTGACATAAACGGTAGTAACCAGACCGAAAAGCAGCGCACATTTCGGTGCTTTATTTCGGTGCTTTTTTTTCCTGAGCTGTGATACACTTTAGATTCTAGCCAATCATTTTACGTTTCCGAGGATAGTAGGTGGGGCCAGGTACGTACGTACGTTCTGTTAAAGCAGAGCTACAGATTAAAAATGCCCAAGGCGAAGCGGTTAAAAGTCTGGCTGTACTTCATAGCAAAATATGCAAACTCAGCAGCCTGCAACAAGTGCTTTAAGCTGATACTGCGATACTGTCAAAGGAGGTAACACCAAGAATCCGATGAAACACCTGGCGACGCATAGCGTTTTTTTTAAAAGCCCAGAAATGCGCCGTATTTGATAGCTTGCTGCGAGACCTCACACCGAGCACATCTACTGCGGGTGGGTTGCCTGTTATGCAACATCCCCCAAAAACACGAAGAGGAGAGTCCTGGCCCCTAGCCCTGCCAGTGTAGCAGAAATGATGATGGATGATGGTGGCAGCAGCCGTTCTTCTCTGCGTGAGTAGGCTAACCACGTTATTACATTAATGCAGGTAAGGTGAACTAGCAAACATCATCATAGCTACATGCTGCTGTCTTCTTGTTTGATGGCAGATACTCCCTTCACCCTGGCTAAAAAGGCTAAAATGACCAAAGAAAAAGTGGAAAACAGCTGAACATGAGAGGTTTAGGACAAAGTTTGTGTTTTTTCCATTGTTTAAGCACTGCTTCCAGCCAAGAGTGATACCATATATGCCCCATAGCTGCAGAAAAGGCTAACATTGTTATATTTTTACAAAAAACAGCTGAACATGAGAGGTTTTTGGACCAATTTTGTGTTCTCCATTCTTTAAGCACCGGTTTGAGCACCGTTTGAGCACCGGCACCGTTTCAAAAGTACCGATTTGGCACCGGTATCGGATAAAACCTAAACGATACCCATCCCTAGCCACAAGTCACTTGCTGTGCCAGTAAGAAAGAGGAGAAGAAACTCACCCCAGAAAGGTTTGAGAAATTTTCTTCATGGAACTCTCTGCAGAGAGCAGTTGCCACACTTATTCACATTGCACATTCTTTTCAGTCCATGACCCAAAGCACCAATGAATGCAAAGGATGGCATCAGTGTTCAAAGCCACATACTGTCAGTGAATTGTCCAAGGCAAGGCGTGTTATTATTCGCTCTGTGCAGACAGCTAGTTTCTCTGAGGAGCTAGACACTCTCTCCAAGAAAGGCAATATCAGCCAGAAAAGCTGAATCCATTCATAGACGCAGATGGTCTGCTTCGAGTTGGCGGCAGGCTAAAACTAGCTGATCTTATCAGTCAGGAGAAGCACCGAGTCATTATGCTTGGCAAACATCATGTCTCTACATTGCTCATACGACACTACCATGAACAAGTGGAACACCAAGGCCGTGTCTTCACAGAGGGTGTGATTCGAGCAGCTGGAATATGGCTGATAGGTGGCAAAAGATGCATAGGCAGTGTTCTTCTTGGATGTGTCATTTGTCGGAAGCTGCGAGGCAGAACTGAAAGGCAGAAGATGTCGCATTTGCCAGAGCAACGACTTAGTACTTCTCCCCCCTTTTTACTTACACAGGTCTGGATGTCTTTGGGCCTTGGAATGTAGTTGCAAGGCGCACAAGAGGAGGACTGACCTACATTAAGCGCTGGGCGGTGTTATTAACTTGTCTAAGTACTCGTGCCATTGACATTGAAGTGATTGAGTCCATGGATGCTTCATCCTTCATTAACTGTCTCCGAAGATTCTGTGCTATCCGGGGCCCATGTAAACAATTGCATTCTGACTGTGGGACTAATTTTGTTGGCGCCTGCAACAAACTCGAGTACCACAAAACAGTAAAAGACTCAAAAGTACAGAGATATGTGAACAATTATGGTTGTACATGGGAGTTCAACCTTCCACACTCCTCACATCAGAATCAGAATCAGAAATCAGAATCAGAAAGGGGTTTATTGCCAAATGTTGAGCAGGTTTACAACATTAGGAAATTGCTGCAGTGCTTCAGTGCAAACATAGTGTCATAAATAGCACTTAAATAGACATGAAAAAATAAAAGTAGGGATAAGAATTCAAATGTAGGGGGCGCATGGGAGCGCATGATTGGAGTTACAAGGAAGATCTTAGACTCTATGCTAATGCGCACAGATTGTTCCCATCTCACTCACAAAGTACTGTGCACTTTAATGGCAGAAGTAATGGCTATTATTAACTCCAGGCCTATAGTTCCTGTCTCTTCAGATGCCGACTCACCTGAAATACTTAGCCCGGCTATGCTCCTTACTCAAAAGGCAAGCGCACCACCTCCACCTGGGAAGTTTACAGAGAAGGATCTCTACAAGCAGCAATGGCAGCAAGTCCAGCACCTAGCAGACCACTTCTTGAGGCGCTGGAAAACAGAGTATCTACACACACTCCAAGCTCGTCAGAAATGGTTGAAGTCATGTCCTAACATTGAGAAGGGCGATGTTGTCCTACTGAAGGATAATGAGGCAGCCCGCAATGACTGGCCTATGGCACTTGTTACAGACACTTTTCCCAGCAGTGATGGAAAAGTTCGCAAAGTGGAGCTCAAGGTCACCAAACAAGGATCAGAAAAAAGGTTCCTCAGGCCTGTCTCTGAGGTCATTCTTCTCATGAAAAAGTAATGTTATAAGAAAATATATCTCTTTATAGTTACAGACTAATTTGTGGCATCTTAAAGATACCAGGCGGGGAGTGTTCTGCCTTGAATTTAGTGCCCCCTACTGGGCCTTGTAAATTGTTGTTAATGTGACAGTCAGCTATGTTAGTTGGGGTAAACAGGTTCACATGTGCTGAAGTGTTCCTGTAGTTATCCACTGCAATCCTCTTTCTTGTTTATGCCTTCGAAAGCATCATCTGTAAGTACTTGTTGACTTAAGAGTATAGAGTAGTGATGTGACGTTCTGTATCGAGGCTTCGAAGCTTGTGTCGAGTAATTGAGGG
>NW_005187500.1:2357017-2360756 GCF_000239375.1 Pundamilia nyererei
GCTGGGGTGAACCAATTGGATGAAAAGCTTCAGTGCTTCATGAAGCTTCATCTGTCTATCACTAGTATAGCGACATATTTTAGTAACATTTTGGTAGTTTTGTGTTCTAAAGCCTAACTTTGTGTATAATTATATTGCTAAGCTAATCTCATGTCATGTATACATAGGAGGACCTATTACATGGATATTTCTTTGTCTTTTGTTGCTAGCCTTGACTTGCTGTAGAGTCGATAAGGGAATTTGTAATATCAGTGTGTTAATCACCTTACTGTTGTATTCTTGTTTTTGTTTTAGTTTCACTCTGATTCAATGGTGTATGGCGGTGCAACGTAAAATAAAGAACCTGGAGCTTGGACGCTATATCCTGACTCCCGTATTCTTTTGAATGGAGTTTGGCTGGCTGCTGAATTGTGTACCTACGCACGCACGCATGCACACACACAAGGAGAGCAGTACACAATTTGTCATTAGAAACACTCAAATTAAATTTACATGTTAAAATAAAATAAAATAAAAAGACTGTGACTATTTCAGAACAATACAGAGCTGCACTGTTTTGTAATCAGCAACTGTCAGAACAGCATGCCAGCATTGACAAAGGGAACTAATGAGCTACCTGGGAAGTTCTAAACTTCACCTCATTCCTCACCCCTAATGCTCGGGAGAATAGGTCATGATCAGCTGTACTCTGAAGTTTCCTGGAACAATAAATAACATTTTCTGAGCTGGGCACTTGTTTGTCACAAGTACCACAAATATGAGCATTTGAAAATCCGCCCATCCATCTATAATATACTGTATGCACTGAATTTTGCCATCCAGCAGTGTGTCACCATCAGCTGGAGCAGTGGGACTGGAGAGCTAATTTAGGGATATAATAAAAAGACTGCTCAACACACTGGGGTTCCCTGGCCTTCCCATGCCTCATTTGAGAGGCAACAAGAAAAAAAGGCAAATAGATGAAAGGCGGTCCCCACAGTTGGAGATGATGCAACAAGGGTCCTCACGCTAAGCAGGCAGCTATTCAAATGAGTAGCTAATTGTGGCATCTGTTAACCCGTTGAAGAGGTGTCGGTGCAGTATCATGGGCCTGTTAATTGGTACAAACAGGTAGCAGATGCAGGCTCTGGGATTGAGCATATGCCAACCAGCGAGCCAACCTCCATGAGCAGTGATTATACAGCCAAGCTGATGGAAGGAGATCAAAGCCCAGGATAAACCAGTGAATATGTTCGTTATTGACAGTGCATCTAGTTCCATGTTTTTATTTAATGTTATGTATTTATTTAGCTACTACTTATAACCAGAGAAAGTTGAACATTTCCCTTCATTCACTAGTAAACCCACAGTGTCCAGTGTATGATTGATTCTAATAACAAATTGTTGAAGAGTCAAATATAAACCAATTTCAGAGTTCCCACCATGAATAGACCTGTCATGTTGCCTTGTACCAGCAGATGGTGGTAGATAAGTGGACAACAGTCGCTCTAACCTTGAATGAAACACTCTGTTTACAGTTTCATGTTTTGCTTGAATTTTACACCAGTTTTCACTGTACTGTGATCAACAAATGTCTGGCATTTATACAAGTTTTAGAACATTAAATCATACCTGCAGTTCTGTAACAGGAGAAAATTTAATAGAGAATGTATGTAGTTATTTGACTGATATAACGAGATATAGTATCATGTTCTGGTTCTTATTGTGTATGTATTTGTGTTTATGTGAACGTCAAAAGTGGGATATTTAAAAAGCAATTCTGTTATAAATAGATTAAAGAGGAAAAATGAATCATCTGCTTTTTTCCTGACTTTGAACGATATATCCTCATTGCGCACATTGAGGATAGTTAGGAAAGCCTCAACCACCGAATACCTGCAGAGAGTAAGAAAAGTCCTGAGGAGTCCGCTGAGAAGAACAAGATGTAGGCAATCATCACCTACACCCTGACAGTCATCATATACCCTGCTGGGATAATAAACTGCCATAGAAGCCACTAACATCAAGGCAAGAAAGCTCCAAGAATGGAGGGTTTCACCCCAAGTCCAGCCCCCTGAGACTGTTCGCTAAGCACAAGGAAGGAGGCCGAGGACTAGTGAGTGTCAGAACCACTGTCCAGGATGAAACAACAAAGGTCCATGAGTACATCGGGAAGACAGCCACAACTGACCACATGCTTAGTGAATACCTCAGGCAGCAGAAACTCGAGAAAGAAGAGAAGCAAGGAGAGGAACCATCATGGAAGGACAACCCTCAGCACAGCATTTACCACTGAGGAAAAAGGAGTGATATTAAAAACCCCTACCATCTGCTGAAGTTAAAAAAAAAGACTGCACATATGATAGCAGCAGAAATAAATGTATGTTTGTGTTCCTATACTGACCTGTTCTGGCTTTACTTTATTAATAATGAGCTTTTGCTCCTTTACTGTGAATCTGTATTATTGCTAGCATGCTACATTTTTATTATAAAACGTTTTAAACATCACTTATACAGGCAAACAAAGACAAAAGGCAGGAAAAACTGAGGCAACCAATACTTTAGCAGAGGAGAGAAAACTAAAACCGCAAAGTCAGCCCTTACCTGAAAATCTTGTAGTTTGAGAACAGTTTTTCTCCCCCTTTCACAGCCTCTGCTCGATCCACACTGACACCTGCTGGAGTTACTGGTAACGTAACACGTGACCATAGGCACACGCAGTGTAAAAGGCACAACTCAGTTTTTATAGATTTATTAATAATTGGTTACGCATTTCCCATTTATGAAATGTCACATTTATACACCTGAAAAACCACCTGATTTTCGTTTAAAGTGTGTGATCATCTCATTCAACATACGTCGTTGATTAAAGTTGGTAACAGTAGCTACAACATGAAAAACATAAAAATGCTACCAACATAAATAAATGGATCTGTAGTATGTATTCATCAATACAAACCCCCCAAAACAAAACAAAACGATCCTTCAGTTCTGATGCACTCAGATTTCGTCCAGTACAAGTTGAGACACAAACGCAGTTTTCTGCAGATTAAAAAAGCATTTCATTGCTACTGGTATCTTTTGTATTGACCACTGTTGATGAAAACAGTGCTCACATTTTATGAGTACGAGCCTACAACAAAATCAACATAAATGATGGGAAAACACCACTAGAAGTTCAGTTGATATATCATTAGCTCATAATAAACTGTGATAAACTGACAGTTCATCTAAATCGTCAGCTAATGACACGACTGCATGTTCTGTAAGAGTTTGTACTTGAAAATATTATAATTAATGAACCTGAAAGGGGCTAAAAGACATTTGACTTCCCATGTCAACCTTTTCCACAGTATACAAATAAATAACTGATGATGAAGGTGACTCTGGGAACCTGAGGAAGAACCTGTGTGGAAATCTGCGTATGAAAACTGTCCATGCTGCGATGTGGACAAACAGAAAACTGTTTCTCCACACATCGTGCCAGCTGTTAGCTCAGGTGTGTAAATGCGCAGCAGCTCTTTCACCTTGAAACAGTATTATGGAGTCTTTCCAAAGTAATCTTTTAAAAAAAAAATTGATAAACTTAATAAACCACATATATTCCAGATATATAAAAATGTATTTAAATGTATTGTTGACATTTATATTAGATTTGAAACTTTAGTGTATGCACACTGTTAAATGTAGTGACAGATTGCTACTGTTAATCCACACAAGTCACAAGAATATTAATTCCTTCTAAATCTAAATGTCTGCC
>NW_005187500.1:2361215-2392897 GCF_000239375.1 Pundamilia nyererei
GAGGGAATGTGGTGAGTATTTCTTTTGGAATTTATTTAGCCACACAGCATTTTATGCATTTTATCTTTCTTGCTGTCTGATAAGAACATTTCTCGGAGTCAAATTCCATTAAAACGACTCACAGAACAGAAATAAAAAGAATCGTATTAAAAGAGCGCAAAAAGATGTAGTGACATATGTGAGTGTGGCTGTGGCTGCCAGGAGAGGGCGCTATAGCCCACATTAACTGTGTTTGTTTGGGGATCTTTAGTTGTGCTGTCTTTACCGACACTGAATTCTGCTTGTAATTTCAACATGAAAGATGTAGTGATATATAACAAATAAGCTATTATGTAACAATTGCTCAATATAATTATAATCACATGTCATACTTTGTAGAATATAATACTGAAAATAGATTTGCAATAGTTTTAACATAAAATCACTCATCAGAAGAAATGATGAGTGATTTTATGTTAAAACATGTCCATTTTTAAACAAACCCTTCTAAATATCTAAACTACTGAAAAACGATTTCAGAATCGTCACACAGAGTTTCGCAAAACATCAGGTGAAGGAAACAAACAGGTTCCAGGAAGGATCAGGAAACAGGAAATTTGCCTTGTATGTAGTGGTGACACACCTTTTTCAAAAGTCTGCTTGTCAGTAAATGACTCATCATTGACTGTTTACTGGTAATACCATCAACAAACATGATCAACGTTGCAATAATGCACAGTTTCACAGTAATTATAACTTTCTTACGGGCAGTAAGTCTTTAAAACAAGATGACATCGGTAACACAAAAATGGAAAACACATTTACAATCACAATTCCAAAAAACTTGGGTTGTAACATAAATAAAAACAGAATGCAATATTTTGCAAATCTCATTCTTATCTTATTTCAATTTAAAAGTTGAGACAGGGCCATGTTCACCGCTGTGCAGCATTATCTCAGCATCAACAATGGAGAAACATCTGGGAACTCAAGAGACCAGTTACATTTAGGACAGGATTTTGTTTGTTTTTTGTTTTTGCTTTTTTGTGTGATGTAGAATTCTAGCTGCTCAACAGTCTTGGGTCTCCTTTGTTTTATGTCTTGTTTTATGATGTGCCAAATGTTCTCAGTAGGTGAGAGGTTCTGGACTGTAGGCCGGGCAGTTAAGCAGCCTGACTCTTCTATGAAGCCATGATGTTGTAAGAGGTGTGAGATATGGTTCAGCATTGTCTTACTGAAATATGCAAACAATTCCCTTAAAAAAAGACATCATCTGGATGTGTTGCTCTAAAACCTGTATATATGTTTCAGCACTGATGGTGACTTTCCAGATGTGCAAGCTGCTAGTTCAATAGGTAATTCTGCCCCCCATACCATCAGTAAGCATTTTGAGTCCTGATAACAAGATGCAGATAACAAGTATCTCTTCAGATCCACTTTGCTTCAGCCCAGGTGAGGACCTGGTGTCTCTGGATCACATGACTCCTTTGCATGCTAGAGACCTGCATTAGTGGATGGCATGGTGAATTGATTCAGGCTTCAGGAATCACGTCTTTAATGCACTGCCACCTGAGGGCCCAAAGATCATGGAAACTTTGTCCTAAATCCCTAAAATCTTTTGCCAGGTTATGGGCTATGGTTACTGTATGTACAGTAGATAAAAAGATATTCAAAGTCTTTATTCTGAAATTTATTCACATTTTATAGACAGTTTTTTGCAGATTGGGGAACCTCTGCCTATCTTTATAAGCGTGAGAAACCCTGCCTCTCTGAGATGCTCTTTTTAAACCCGATCATGTTACTGAAACGTGGCCAGTACCGCTCATTCTCTTCTTGCACCTGTCCCAACTTTTTCGAGACAAGTCTAAATACATCTGATACATTTTCTCTGCTCTGTTGTGAATAAAATATGCATTTATGAACCATTGCATTCTGTATCATCGTTGCTATTTATTTATTGACATTTTAAATTGGGTCTGATTGAACTGGGGTCTGCGTAAACCAGTGATATACCAGTTGCATTTGGTAAAGCAATTCAAAAAACGATTAGATCAGGCTAGTAAAAGTACTAGTCTTCCTAAAAGGTCGACAGCAAGTAATGTGTGCATTTAAGCAGCTCCTGCACATTTGCTAAGAGAAAAGAAGCAATTAAAGAATAAGTAAGAATTTGATCTGAAGGTTGGAAGTACATCAGAATGGAGCGAGAGCCTCATTCACTCTTTTATTCAAGTAGAAAGACACTAGTGTTTATTTAAACTTTGCTAGTCTTAATGAAAACTGCTTTAAGCTATTATCCACAATAACATTCTAATACAGCATTTTTTTATTCTATGTATTTTAAGCACTTGTCTCACAGTAATGCACACATTATTGTTGTGAAACCACTCTTTAGTATAGGACTCTGAAAAAAAACATTATGTAAATATCAAAGCTAAGACAGTGAAATGGAAAATAACAGCTAGTAGCTGAAAAAAATCCTGTCTGTAGACAAGTGCCTTAGAACATGTGACAGTAATATACCATAAAACATTAACTACCATTAGTTAACTGATTTGTCACTTATTACTGGGCAGAACTGAATTCCTGGCTGATTGTTTTTCCTATAATATGTGGAAACAGACTCCAGTGTGAGCAAAGCTGTCATCCACAGCGCACACAGAACACTTAAAGTACAACTTATTTCAGAACATTTGACATTGGTCATATTTTATTTTGAAACAGTTATGAGATACAACACAACAGTGTGTGAATGTGTGTGTGAATGGGTGGATGACTGGATATGTAAAGCGCTTTGGGGTCCTTAGGGACTAGTAAAGCGCTATATAAATACAGGCCATTTACCATTTTTTACCATTTAACTCTAGTGGAATTTATTACATAACATTATGTGACACAGTCAAAATTTGATTTCCTGGCTTTGACCTTGCTGTTCCACTTCAAGGACATCATACTTAGTTGAGGTGGGAGCTAAAAGGCACATGTATGAATTCATTTCATTGTATCAGGCATGGCATAGCAAGCTTCGTTAGCCAGGCAGAAGTAAGAAAAGCAAAGCTACATTTTTCTGTAGCACATCTATCGCACAATGTGAATTTACAAAAAAACAACTCTTTGCTGAAAATTAGTTTTATTGGACCAAATAATAGCTTTATTTTGTCCAAATGCAAGAAATTCAGTGCATGCTATAAACAAGAATATAAAAATGCTGATCCATTATTTTGTTGGTTGATTTTTGTTTTGCAAGTAACTCAAGTAGTTCCTTTCAAAAATTCACCGACGTCTCAGTTATTCTATGGAGGTAAAGAAAAAAAAGTATGATTAGATTTAGGGGGAAGAGCAGATTCTCTTTTGTTCTCTTAGATGATTATTAATCACCAAATTATGTATCAGAGAACATAATTTTACACAACATGAAAAACAGTCAAACATTCAATGTCATGTACAAAGTGAACTGATTAATCAACAGATAATTTCACAGGACTTTATTCTCTATTCTCCTCCCATTGCATATGTACCTGTATGTTTTCGTATATCCAGTCAATAAAGAATGGTACATTGGCATAGACTCCTGGCTTGTTCTTCAAAGCACATCCATAACCATAGCTCGTAGCTCCTGCCAGCCACCATCGATCTCCTTCTTTCACGACCAGGGGACCTCCACTGTCACCCTGCAGCACACAGAACCACAGACATATCTCAGGTTGTACACGTATTGCTACATCTCAGAGTGTGTGACAGGAGGATCACACTGACCTGACAGGAGTCAACTCCTCCCTCCAGGCTACCTGCACAGAACATGGCCTTGGTGACTTCACCATTTAATACTTCAGGTGCATTACAAGTGGCCCTGCTGTAAATGGTCACCTTGGCTTGATTCATTATTTTGGGGGTTGGCCCTGGAAAAAGGATTATTCACACTGTTAACTCAGACAAACATGAAAGGCAGTGCTTGCTAAGTCCCATCTGAAATAATCGACAATGAAAAATGAAAAGGAGCATCACAGGTTTCTCACTCAACGTAGTTTATATTAGACAGTGCTGTGAAAAAGTATTCAACCCCTAAATTTGTCTTGTGTTCTTGTGTTTGTGTCAACGTGGACACAAACTACATCGACAGCTGCTGGAATAGACCCACTCAGGTCTGAATACTTTTTTTTCATTCTGAGAAGCCTGAAGCTGGCTCAAAGGTCCTGTCACTAGCACGTTAATCCCAAATCCAAGGCCATAAACACACTGTATATTGTTAATAACAAGTAACAAAAATCCAAAACAGCGGTAGTAGTTTTTACTCTTCTGCTCTGGGTCACACACTGAACTTTGTATTTCTTTTCATTCTCAGTTGGAAAGAGTCTGTTCTGCTCACTGGCTTTATTTAATATCCATTTATGTTCCTATTAACTGAGGATATCACAGTTACTAGTTTAAGGGTCATTAAAAAGTCTTGTTTAACATGGACAGGACATGCATAACTGTTTTACTTTTTCATGGAAAAAATGTAGTGGTAGCTATTAGTGAAGATATAATAATGAACTGGTGGTAGTTGCATTTATTGTACAGAAGAAAAAAAAAAGGTGACAGTAAACATCAGATCAGTTTTGATGTCCTAATACTGACTCCATATTTCTGGTATTGCTAAAAAACAGCTTGAATAAATTTAACTGAAGTTAATGAAACAGATGTTAATCAATCAATGACATTCATTCACATATTGTAATAGTCTAAACAGTGTCTGCCTTTTTTGAAAATGCTGGTTAGTGTTACATGATTAAGAACTTACAATTAGAGATGCATCGAACAATTGGCCAGGACTGGAATCAACTAATTTCCAGTGACTTGGGTCATTTAAGCCAGCCTATTGGAATTAATGGTGTTTTGTGGTTTCTTTGTGTGTAGTATTTTGGTTTTCCTTTTCGGCTGCTATGTTTAGTTTCCATGTTGCCTTGTCGAGATGTCTCGTCTCCACTTCCTGTGTGTCATTCCATGTCTCCCCAGCCGTCATGTCTCTCTTACTTGTGCTCTCTCGTCCCCTCTCTCGTGTTCCCTCGCTCCCTCTCTCATCTGCCTTGCCTCCTGTCATGTTGACGCATGCTCACGTGTCAGTCTATGTCTCAGTGTTTCCTGTTTTACTTTGCTAGTCTCACGGTCCATGTTTTGTGTGTTTAGTTTTGCTTCCCCTGTGGCGTCACTTTGTATCAGCTGTGTTCCCCATGTGTTTCCACTTTCCTCATTGCCGTTCTGTGTATTTAAGTCCTCTGCTTGGTCGGGTCATAGCAGATGGCCCCGCCCCTCCCTGAGCATGAGTCTGCTGGAGGTTTCTTCCTGTTAAAAGGGAGTTTTTCCTTCCCACTGTCACCAAAGTGCTTGCTTATGTGATTGTTCCATTGTTGCATTATTGTAGAGTATTTTCCTTACAATTTTAAACATTTGGTGCTATATAAATGGTATAAATAAATCAATGTAAATAAATAAATGGTATAAATAAATACCATTGAATTACATTTTGGGTGTTATGGTAAAGGCTGTTGCCAAAGGCTGAAGGTTTGACATATTCAGTTATGGTTTTGCCTCACCTGTTGACTGCAGTGCTCCCCATCCTGTGATCCATGCTTGACGATTAGCAGAAAGGTTCAGGTCAACATTGGGGAGACACACTGGCCGAACTTTATCTGAGGCATAAGCATGTATCACCTTAGAGTGCTGGATTTGCAATCACGTAATCACAGTATCATTGAAATTAACATGTGAAATTAACTTCCAAGTACTTACTGTTAAAAGTCAGAGGTGTATCAAGCTTTAGGAGAGCAATGTCATAATTATTCGTTCTTGTGTCAAAATCTTTATGTTTGATGATTTTCTGAACTCTGCTGTTAAACATGTTTTCCAAGTTCACGTCCCCATAGTTTACCCTCCACAATGAAGGAGAAGAGGAACTGCCAAGGAAAAGACAAAGTGAAATGGGCATGGTGGATTTATTAAATATTAGCCAAAACACTGTAGATAAAAGATGAACACGAGGTCTCTATTGATCCATTATGAATCCTCCACTTGAGTGGAGGACTCGACAACTGATAGTTGGAGACTCGACATAAAAAGTAAAGGTGGCTCTCACTGAGAAATTGAGGACACTGTATGATAACGATTTGGCAGTTCCAGTCTTACACAGTTTTATCATCTAATTGAATGTATGGTTGTCAAAGCTGCATGGCCAAACCTTAGGCCTGCTTCAACTAAGATAGTTAATGTTAATGTCTTCTGTGGGATAAACACAGTAAGTGAACCTGTTGTCGAAAAAGAGACAAACCTACTGAACTTGCAGACACGTCGCGTGCTTCACTGCTATCAGTGACACAGTAACCTTTCTACCAACATGTGAATAAATATATTGCAATAAAGTAAAATTCCCATATATCCTGTGTACTTTGTCTTTGAAGGCACACCTAAGTCATTAAGCTGTAAATATGACACACACACAGGTAGTTCTTTGAATCAGGATTACTTCCGTCAGAGGGATTATGTTTTTGCTATTGTTCAACAGCACAATGACATGTTCGGGTGAAAGAAAGCAGAGAATAGAAGCTCTCACTATTTAAAGCAGTGTGCAGCAGACAGGATCCAGTATCGGCTGATAATGGAGCCTCCGCAGCTGTGTCGACCTGAAACCTGGAGGCTGACCTGCCATGGCCAGGCTCCATTTACAGCCTCTGTGCCACCAACAATACGACTGCTCGGAGCTGCTGAACTCTTGCCACATTCTGAGGACCGAGGAGCTCAATGTTACTTTCGCTGACTTTCAAGCTTTTAAACCAATTCAGACACTGTAGCACCAGACAAATGGACAGACTAAATGATTACATTGATGTATGATCAATCATCCAAGTAAGGAAATCCCCAAAACTTGATTCTGTCCATCACTCATCCAAGTGAGGAAACGCTTCTTCACTGAAACACGACGTCCAGATAAATAGAATCAAGTTTTGGGGATTTACATTATTATTTCACGTATGTCACAGAGAACACAGTAGCTTACCAATACACTGAAGTGTGACAGCTTTGGAGAAGCACAGTAAGCTGCAAAGTGAAAGGATGAAAAAAACGGCACATTTTATAAATGCTGTGGTGTGTATGAAGTGAGCACTCAGTGATATGTGGTTGTGTATACCTGTGAGTGAGCTGTGACTGTATTAGTGAGCCACTATTACTTCCGGACTCCAGCCTCATATATCCATTGGAGGCCAAAGAACCTGCACTGGTTTGGCTGTAGGCAAAATAATCATCTCTGTGGGACAAAGAGGCACGTGTGACAGGGAGATGAGACCAGCAGACTGTACTCACACATACATGCATGTCACGCAAGGACATTCCCTCTGAGTTAGAACTTTGAAAAATATGTACTAATCAATACTGCACATTTGTCATTTCAGAAGAATATTAGTTGTTGTCTCAGTGGGTGGAAAAACTAAGTACATCCATTGTTTCCACAGGTAAGCAGTAGCTCTGTGCAGCTAAAAAAACAAACACTTTATCACCCACGTATCATACAGGCCACCAGGTGTAAAATTACAAGATGATTCTTATCATTTTTGTCAAAGGGCTGAGGAGTTACAGTAATGTGACGCACACATTATTATATCAAACTAATATCTATTATATCTAATCCAAGAAAATATTTTTGTATGTAACTTTTAAAAAATGCTTTAGTTTGGAAATTATTCAAGGTCCAGTAGCAATGCAAATCATGAGTCGTGTAATATGAGTGAGCTTTTTACACCACACATTGCAAAAGTGTGTCAGTGGGAAAGGACAATGAGCACCTGCTGTAACCAATCTGTCTGCACACAGTTCGTCCATAGTTATCATCCCAGTTGTCAGCACACACGGGCATCCAGGTCTGGCTGCTTGATGAATAACTCTCCAGCATGGAGTTGGCCCCTTGGAGGCGAACTGTGAAACATCAAGTCTATTAAAAAATAGATTCGTACACTAAATAACTGTGTGGAAGACTGAGACACTGATTTGAATGCCTTACAGCACTGAGATTCATCCTCTCCATCTGGACAGTCAATGGTTCCATCACACCACCGGGTATGGCTCAGACACATCCCACCTTTTCCACACGACTTCCCCAGTAGACACTGGTAGTATACTGTGAGCACATGCACTTACTACTGTGAACCTCATATATATACAACAGCATGCAGAATCATACCACATTACAATACTTAAATTATAAAAATAATTTTATGCAGCTGCACAGTCTCCAGATCAACTCACGGAAGTACCACAGCAAGAGTCCGAGCACTGCCAGGATAACAGTCACACACAGAAATGCACTCAGGATGTACTTCCAGTGACATTTCTTTCTTCCTGAAGGCCAAGATAAAAAAAAAAAAAAAAAAAAAAGACAATCCTGTATCAATTTGTAAAAATTCATGGAAAAACTGTTGATTTGGGAGACAGACACTATCTCTACTTTTAAGATTAGGCTTCAAACTTTCCTTTTTGATAAAGCATATAGTTAGTGCTGGACCAGGTGACCCTGAATCCTCCCTTAGTTATGCTGCAATAGGTGTAGGCTGCCGGGGGATTCCCATGATGCACTGAGTATTTCTTCTTCCGTCACCTTTCTCACTCACTATGTGTTAACAGACCTCTCTGCACTGAATAATACTTGATATTAATCTCTGTCGCTCTTCCACAGCATGTCTTTATCCCGTCTTCCTTCTCTCTCCCCAACCGGTCGCAGCAGATGGCCCCGCCCCTCCCTGAGCCTGGTTCTGCCGGAGGTTTCTTCCTGTTAAAAGGGAGTTTTTCCTTCCCACTGTCGCCAAAGTGCTTGCTCATAGGAGGTCATATAATTGTTGGTTTTTCTCTGTATGTGTTATTGTAGGGTCGACCTTACAATATAAGCACCTTGAGGTGACTGTTGTTGTGATTTGGAGCTGTATAAATGTATAACTATCCCAATCATTAATGCACAGTCACAAACAAGACACAACTGCACTGAGTTTGCCCATGTTTTAGAAATCTAAACAGCCACTCTGACGACAGATGAATATTGTGATATTGTAGTAATGTAAACCATAAAACAGTTAACAAGAAGCAATAAACTCTACCAAAGAGGAGTCATAAACACAGCTAACTTACTTTGAGGCTCATATAAACATTGTAAACCAAAATTCTTGAAGTAAATAAACACATCATTTACTTTTTCTTTTCTTTTGCTTTTAACATCTTCTAACTTTAATATTTAGAGTTTCTTTTTATTGAGCTTATGAAACTAAAACATTTCAATTAATATGAAGAGTTTCTGCATTGCACTATATAAATAAACTTTATGCAAAAGTATAACTCCACTCTGTGTTTTATTGTTTTGTTTTGTATATCTTTCATAGTTTGCAACTCTCTATGAATGCAGTCATATTCAGAAAGGTGTGTCTGGATAGTTCAGTGTCTACGTTCTGAATTTGTGAGTATCTAGTGGTTAAGAGGAAGTTACAGTTACCTATTTTATGCTGCATATTAAAATTTGCACAGTATTTAACTTGTGGAAACACCGTAAAACTCTTCAAGTTTATCGACTTTAAAAATCAGTTAATCAATAAATTCATCAGTTGGTGTAACAGTCACCACGGCTTTCTGCCTGCCAACTTTTAGACAACAACAGTTTAAAACTATTTTAGCCACGTTGTCTTGTGTCTCTAGAAAAGACTCGATTGAAACTGCATTCATTTGATCAGGGAAACAATTTTAATTATTTAGGTTAAATTAGTATGTGTGGATTTAAAATGTGGAACAAAAATAAGTTAATGATTCTGTGAATGTGCAATACATATTTCCAGATGGATATTTGCCAAGTGACAACCTTGGTCAAATCAAATATTCCAGTACCTTTTGTTTGCCTTGGATTAGCTGGTATTCCAGGTGTTGAAGTATAACACTGGTTGATGGAGGAATGGCTGGGGATCTGCTGTGTTACAGAAGATGGAGGACTATATTCTTCATGTTTAAACACTTGGTTGTCATACATGGGACCGCTCACCTGGAGATATACAGACAAAAAAAAAGATGAATTTATTTGCTCTACCTGTCACTGAGGTAATCATTTCATCAGCATCGATTTGTTAGATTCAGTTATAAAGTTGAGATATCAGATCGAGCCTGTTTGTATATGTATGTTTAGTCAAATAACAACCTGAGAATAACACTTGAGGTGACCTTACCTGATTATTATTCATAGTGAAACTGATTTTACTGCCCGAAGAAGAAGAACTCTGTGAAACCTGAAAAGTGATGTGTAAAATTTAAACACATTTAAATACTAGTTGTTAGGTGCCACACAGGTATAAAAACATTCACACATCTTTGCAGATTTGTATTTTTTCATTAAACTGAACAGCTTGGCCCCACAATAAGAAGCTAAAAAATAACACACACATATTAAAATGAAACAGAAATACTCGTTTACACTTTTCTGTTATTCACAAATAAGATTTAAACTGAAGAGAGAACATTTTTGAATAAATCCTTGCTCATCTTACTTTGGTATGAAGGTATCATGTGATCCAGGACAGCTAAATTACTTAGAATTATTTACTAGTTCTCACCTCGAAAGTTTCCTTCGGTTCTCTGACTCTGTTACCGCACTCATTTGTTTCTCTCTCTCCCTGTCTCATTTTCTTTCTCGCCTCGAATGTAATCAACAGCCAGAGTCACGCCCTTTCCCACTGTGTGCGCACCCAGCATGTGGTGCTCAAGTGGATTTACACACAACTGGATAAAAAAATGACAGGTGCAAAGAATATGGGCATATCTCAGTATCTTAATTCACATGTACATATTCCAGTTCGTGTAATCAGATTTGTGTGTGCGTAGAGAAATCAGTATGTCTGTGTGTTCATGTCTGTTCTGTGAGTATGAATGGTTCAAAAGTATTAAAGCGCAAATCTCTATAAAAAACAACAACAACACACAAATCATAAGTTACAATCATGCAGTTTTACTTTTTCTCTCTTTTATTTTAACATGTAACTTTTGCTACGCACACACAAATCTCCACACAGACTGAAATACACACGTTCGGATTGAGACAAATGCAAACAATGCTTTTGATACAATTCCACCCCCATTACAAAGCACCATACTTCAGTACAGATGAGAGACAGTGTTCTATATATATTTCCGAGAGGTTTGCAGATTGGTGTAACAATCCTGTGCATCTCATACAAGCTTAGGTTCTTTTGCATAAGGCATGTGTTTTGGTAATCAAAGCTCCATCTCTTACCAGTCTTCACAGCTTTACTCTGGGGCCTAATAAGATTCTACTATATTCTGCTAACCATAACATGAAGATTAAAAATAGGGTGAAAAGGTGTAATATATGCACTTACATTAAGTGTAAATCTCGGTCCTGTCAAAGCAAAGAGTTCCCTGAGTTTAATTTGTGACGTCTAAATAAGTGGACTTTAAAAAAGAATGGACAAAGGACTTTCAGACCCTGTTAAAATTTAACTCTGTATGAATGTGCCAACTGTCAGGAAATGCAAAATAGAGAAAGAAAGATGACGTCATGAAGGACACGGTGGAGGTACATAATGTCTAAATGACACACTCACAACCTTAAACTGACTTTGAAAGGGTGTGAGGATAATGAGGGATCATCGAGGTCAAGCTAATTAGAGGAAACAAAACATCCTGCATAAAGCTAACCACTCATTGCACCCTCCTTCCCCCGGTTTTGATGAAACTCACCTTTACTGAGCAGCATATCCTGACTAGGTGTTCACCCACAGGGGAAAAACATGATACATTTCCAGCAACACTACACTTAAACCGCACCCCACAAACATGAGTCCACTAAACTCTATGGATGAATTCTGTCTATTTAAACACATGGATTACCTTGTGAATATTTACAAATGCTTTAGCCCATCAAAATGGTATCTATCTAGCATCTTTTTTGTTTTACATTCTTGTCTTAATATAAATAATATAGTTTAATTCATGTTTTATCATTACAGACAAATGTTTGTTTCCCTTCAGGCAGAGAATATTTAAGAGAGGGGAAAAGTGCAGTTCTTATAATCAGAGGCAAACTGATCCTTTAATCCCCAATTTCAAAAGGTTAAAAAGACATTGCTGTTGCAGATAATGCAGCCAAACAGAGCACAGTCAATGTTATCGCTTATCTCTGGCACGTTATGTATCCAGTGTAAGAACAGCTTAACTTAAGAAAGGTAGTTGCGGCATCTAGTGGCCAGTTTGAAATACAACACAAACTGGTAATTGTAGCATTACCCAGTAAATACACATGCTAAACAACAGACCAATAACAAGACAGTGCTTTCAAAAAACTATTTATTTAACCAGAGTTAAACATTATTCTATTTTTTGCACAAGACGTGTTCTCAAACAAGAGGAGTGTTTTGTACACTGGAGTCACGACATCACAGGAGTCCCGTGTTGCTGTTTGCTAAGGCCGCTGACATTAACGTAACAGATTCTTTCTTCACAATTAACAGGAGCTTATAGATGTGAGAGTCCTTTGGAACCAGCAGACAGTCACTGCACAGTTCAACACTCTTAAAGGAACAGAAGCTTCTTGCCAAGTCTTCTTACAGCTTCTGGATCAGAATAGAAGAAGCTCCACCGCCTCCATTGCAGATGCCCGCCAGCCCGTACTGACCAGACTTCAGGTTGTGCACCATGTGACCCACAATTCTTGCACCAGACATCCTGACAGAGGAAAGAGAAATAGAGGGTAATAGTTTCTTTTCTACTCTAGGTTTAAAAAGCCATGGCGTACTACAGAAGTGCACAGAAATCAAACATGGGACTGTATTTAAGGTAGGCACGCGTAATTAGTGTCAGATGTCGGAAAAAGCAAACAGTTTGTGACCGCTATGCTGTTGTGATTTATGATAAATGAGGTTGGATAAAGAGAACTGTTGAACAATAAATACAACTGATGGAATGCAATAAAGATGTTAAACGGACAAGATAAGCAAGGCTGGAGTTATTGGACTGTGGCAAATTTCATTCATAACAGTGACATCACGTCAGCCCCGCCATCGAACACCTCGGCGGCTTCAAACGTAGGCTGAGCCTGCCATGAATAGTCATTTTGGGAATGATTAATTTGGACTGTTCTTTTTCCAGAGTGGAATGATGTTTCTGAGATTTTTCTTCAATGACTTTCAATAAATTGGGTAAACAGGTTTGAATTTATTTTGGATTTTCTCTCATCTATACATGTTTAATACTATATACACACACAGGCTCAAATATATACATACGCACCTATTTATATTGCTTAAATGTCTCTTAGCAAGTTAATCTCGGCCATGGCACCTTTGTTAGCCATTGACAAGCTTCTAGAATAAGTCAGGCTGGACATTTGAGCACACTGTTTCGCAGAATTTGTAGAGTTAATTTAAATTATGTGGTTTGTTGGCACAGAGCTGGCTTTTTAAGCATAGTCAACAAAGTCTCAATTGCTAAGGTCAGTGCTTAGAGAAGATCCACATACCTGTGGTTAAGCATTGCTCCAGTTAAATAATTAACTCTGACAAAGCCAAAAAGGTTAGCAGGGCTGTCACGTGTCAGGTTTCTTGTTTGCGAAGAGAAACAGTTATGATGTATTGTTTGCAATATTATGGGCCACATCTGAATATTTCAGACAAATGTAAACACATTTACTAGAAAAAAAATACTTTTGAGAAGAACCAGGTGAGTTAAAGCCAAGTTGTAACATTTTGTTGTGTCACCTACCCAATGGGGTGTCCCAGTGACACAGCTCCCCCGTTAACGTTGACTTTTGCTGGGTCGATGTTCAGCATCTTGATGTTAGCCAGCACAACCACGCTAAAGGCCTCATTGATCTCCCACATGGCAATATCATCCTTCTTCAGCCCCGCTGCATCCAGCACCTGGCAGACACACACACACGGGTCTAGTCATACACATATATGGGTCTAAATAATTATTATATTATGCTTTTGTACATACTTTTAATTTAACCTAAAAATATAAATATGAACAATCTTTAGTAATCACAAAACAAATATAACCCAGGTAAATACGACATGCAGTTTCTAAATGATGATGTCATTGTGTTGTTGTGTCACCCTTTGCAGCAAGAAGAAGGATCGCGCATTTGTGATAACTGACGATGAGCCTTTCAGGTTGGACTTTGCTGAATTCTTTGTTCACCTTTTATCTCCCACGTCCACAGAATATTTCCCAAAGGTTTTGGGTTATTTACAAAATCATCAAGATATTTTTTTGAAAAATGGAGTTTGTGTTTATTTTTGTCAGCAGTGGTTTTGTCGTTGGAACTCTCCTATTTGTGGTCAGGCTTATTCTTATATTATGTAATCTTGACTGGAAGAAGTGAGGCCTTCAGTTCTTTAGATGCTATTCTGGGTTCTTTAGTGACCTCCTACACGAGTTGTTGATGTGCTCTGGCAGTGCTCATCTTGTTCCTCCTTGCACACAGGGGCAGACACCAGTCCTGATGATGGGTTAAGGACCTTCTATGGCCCAGTCCAGCTATCCTAAAGTAACTGCCTGTCTGTTCGAATCTCTCCCATGCTCTTGAAATTGTGCTGGGAGACACAGAAAGCCTTCTGTCAATGGCAGATGTTGATGTGTCAGAGTTGGTCTACCTGTGTAACCTCTGTAGGGTCCCAAGTATTGCCTCAGACTACTAAAAGCATAAGGTGATACAGAGACTGGCCTAATAGAGGACTAGTCTCATCGAACTAGTGAAAAAACAGAAAAGATGAGGAGGGAAAAACTGTTGGTGGCTGTTTTTGGGGGTTGTGTCAATGTTGCAAAATAATTAGAAAATGTAAGTGCCAGACTACATGCTCATAACCCACCTTTGGTACAGCAAATGCAGGAGCAATGGGGAAGTCGATGGGTGCAACTGCAGCATCGGCAAAAGCTGTGTAAAACAAATCAGAGAATGTACAGATATATATGAACTGTTTGGCAACCAAAAGTCATCCAAAGATACTCTCAGGAGGAAACAAGAAACACTTTCATTTCAAAAGGAGTTCATTTTACCACCGTGACTTGATATAAACAAATGCTGAAGAACTGGTGTCAGACTCAAATGGATGCATTGAAAAACAACAACTAAACAAAGCCAGCTAACGGTTTAACAACAGAAGATTTTTTATGACAGATTTTTGTTACTTTAATGAAGATAGTTGAACAGATACCACTGGAACAAATGATGGTCAAATGTATCAAGTCAGCTTCTACCCAGTTCATTATACAGGTCCAACTATTTGGAGCCAGTCGGCCTTTGGGTTTGCAATAACCCTCTTTTAAAGATGCCTCTAACGAATATCAATGCTTAAACTTATTTGCTGTTTTCTTGTGATTTTAAATGCTCTGAAAAAAGCATAAAAAATGTGGTCAATGTGGTTCTGCCAGAGGTTTCTTCCTGTTAAGTGTTTTTCTTTCCCACTGTCACCAAGTACTTGATCATATGGTGTCAGGTAATTATTGGGGTTAGGTTTTACACTGTCTTTTTGTTTTTTCCATCAATATCGACCAGCACTGCCTCCTTCTTCACCTTGTGAGTGCGAACCAAGAGCAAACCAACAGTAAAGCTCTCCATGAAGCAAGCGTCCACGAAAAACTTACAAACAACCCTGGCCAGTGGAGTCACATTGAGTCTTTTTGCTGCATCTGCTGTCATTAAAACAAGAGCTGCAGCGCCGTCGTTCAGTGTGCTGGCATTGGCTGCTGTCACCGTGCCTGAAAACAGCAAAATAAAAAAATAACAAGAGACCCATCAAAATAAATTACACCTTTAACAACGCACAGATGAGCAACCACATTACTGTTATTAACATTTCCTGTAGCAGCAGAACTACTTGTACAATTTTTTTAAGTTATTTTAATAAAAACAGTACACACTGTATTTGTCTGATGTTACACGTCTTAGTTAAAAACATTAAAGAAAATCTCATTTTTAATCTTTTTGTTTTATTTTAATTAGTGTTAAAGTGCAAGAAGAATGTGGATGCTTCACACAGCTTCATGTTGCTCTATAACTCATCGTTACCGTTCTCTTTCTGGAACACAGCTCTCAGTTTGGGGACTTTGCTGAAGTCGACCCGTCTCCACTCCTCATCCTCAGACACCACCACATCAGGTTTGCCTGCAAAACCCCATCAACAACATTAGCTGTGCAATAACACTAATTAAAGTCACTGGGCCGAGACAAACATGGTATATCTTCCTGTACCTTTCTGGGTAATAGTAACAGGTATTATCTCCTTTGCCAGCACACCAGCCTCGTGCGCTGCTCTGCTGCAGCTATAAGAGTTGATGGCGTACGCATCCTGCTCCTCTCTGCTGATTTTGCAGTTCTTGGCTGTGTTTTCTGCACAGTTACCCTGTAAGAGAGCAACAATATTATAATGCTCTAAATGCACATAGGCCTTATAATTTTCCAATAATAAGTAGAACATGAGGATCACCATGTGGAATTTGTTGTAGACATCAGTGAGTCCGTCCTTCACAATGAGGTCTTCCATCCTCACTCCTCCGTAGGATGGGGTCTCTCTTGCCATCACATAAGGTACATTGGACATGCTCTCCATGCCTCCTGCCACCATCACATCCTAAGTCACACATATAGAACTATAGTCAGAGTAATTTGCATTACAAAGCCGGAATAGCCCATTATAAACAAAAGTTTCTTTCAGTCCTGATAAACACGTGCATTTATGCATTTATCAGGATCACATCTGTGATCGAGTACTAGCATGACAGCAAAAGATGCAGTATTTCAGATGAATCTGCACTCGTGTTTTGTTACACCTTGCAGATTTAATGCTGATAATACCTGGTGTCCACACATTAGACTCTGAGCTGCCATCATGATGGACTTCATTCCAGATGCACAGACTTTGTTGATGGTTGTTGCTGGTGTGCTGAGGGTCAGTCCTGTGGAGGCAATCAGAGACATCATTCTTACTATAACAGAAATTAGATGAAGACAACTTCTCACCAGCTCTGGATTCTGCTTGGATGCACATTTGAAACTGCAGCAAATTTGCCTCCAATGTCAACAGATAATATTCAAAAAACAGTGTTTAGCTCAAGAAATTGGGAATAATTCATATTGCAGACTCAAAAATATCCCTCAAGGCAGCACAGATGTATCAATATTGTGGGTTAAATATAGCCGAGTGGTCATACCTGCTCCGAGCAAGGCCTGTCGTGTGGGGGCCTGTCCTTCGCCAGCCTGAAGCACATTGCCCATGTAGACTTCCTTCACTTCTTCCGGAGCAATTCCTAAACACAAAGGCAACATACTGAACATGCACAGCTACCTCAGTTTTAATGCAGCCCTGTTTCCACTCATGAGAGACAGATACTCAACCTATTGTATGGACACAGCGTCAGCCGATGTTTATCAAGCAACAGAGGAAAGTGGATCCGTCCGAGCAGTGAAAGTGAAGTGGCCGAACATACCTGCTTTGTCAATGGCCCCCTTGATGGCAATAGAGCCCAGTTTGGTGGCTGGAACTGAAGCTAGGCTGCCTTTGAAGGATCCCATCGGAGTGCGGACTGCGCTGACAATGACGACTTCCTACGACCATACATTTAGTGTATATATGTTATTGTGCTCTACAGATGATTAACTGTCAGTGCAGGCTCTCAGTGATAGTACTTACATTGAGGGAAGGATGAGATGTGTAGGTTCTTGACAGATACTTGTGAGCCTACAGTGACAAGATCATAAATGTTATAAATAATAAGTGAACATAAGTATTTAGCTGATATAATGCCTATGACAGGTGTCTGACCTTTGTTTTGTGGGTCTGATGGACCCAACACATTTAGGGTTTTTATTAACCAATACAACCATAACAATGTATCTAAAGGTACTTAACAGATGTTTATTTTACCCCAAGTACAAGAAATATAGATAGACCATATATATGGTTAATATTTGGTCATTTACTTCTATTGAAGCCCATTTATGAAATATGCTGTTTGATTTTTGGTCATAAAATGTAATAGAAATAGAAAATTGAATCAAATATAAAGGCAGCAAACTGTCATCACTACTGACATTTATATCTTTCAACAGATTGATATATACTCTACAAGCAGCCTTTTTGTGCTACCCTATACAACAGTGTGTGTTACATATGTACTACTTGCCGTCCACCTCTAAAACACACATTGCAGCTTGTCTTTCTGTTGCTAAGGATCAAATCAGGGAACATCTACTGACACTGGTATATTTGTAGATGGGATCTAGGATGACGAGTAAAAATCAGCTTTGATGCCCTCCACAAGATGGACCACCATTTGTCTTGGCCCTGGTTGCACCATGCTACCAGCCAAGCTCAATGGCTCATTCTTTGGGCGAGGAGACTATTCAGTGTCACCATTTTTGATATCCAAGGGTTTGCTTTGGGGCAGGTGTTCAGTGTCAAATCCTGTCTTCGTGCTCACTTTCAGACTCTGAACTGATGGTGCTGCTTTGGCTCACCTGGCTGAGGAAGTGACCAACGTATGGAATTTAGAGCCCCAGATCATTTATCGTGTGTTATACCCCTTCACTCTCGCCCTGCGCTGATGTCTACTTTCTGCACTGTTCTATCCAATAAAGGCAAAATGACTCACGTTCTGAAAACTCTTCCCATCTGTTATCTTCCAAATGTTCTCTCTTATCTAAAAGTCCTAAAACTCCTCAGAGAATCCTTTCAACGATATGGAGAATTACAAGAATGCGAGAACAGGCAGATGAATGTGACTGAAATGTTTGAACCTTGTTTGGAAAAAGCACGAGCAGAAACACAAAACACACATGGGCGATCGTGGCTCAAGAGTTGGGTGTTCACCTTGTAATCGGAAGGTTGCCGGTTCGAGCCCTGGCTCGGACAGTCTCGGTCGTTGTGTCCTTGGGCAAGACACTTCACCTACCGCCTACTGGTGTTGGTGACGGTGCGATATGGCAGCCTCGCTTCTGTCAGTCTGCCCCAGGACAGTTGTGAGTACAACTGTAGCTGCCTCCACCAGTGTGTGAATGTGTGTGTAAAGCGCTTTGGAGTCCTTAGGGGGGGACTAGTAAAAGCGCTATACAAATACAGGCCATTTACCATATGTACACCACATAGTAGAAACAGGTTTTGTGAAACGTTCAAACGTCCTGAGGCTTTGAAACTTTCTGACACCCGTCTCCACCAGAACATCTGCTGGCCACTTTTAACTATTGTCACAGTCTCATAATCCTATTCTGTGAAACAATAACACAGGCAGCTGCTTCACAAGTCTAAATAAGGGTACTTGTTATATCAGGCTATTGATAATTATGAAAACAGCATGTGTTATCGCGGCTAAATCCCACACAAACAGGGAAAGAAAAACATTGAGACTGTTAAAGACAACAAGCTGTGACTGTAAAGAGCAGAGTACTTACTTAATACAATTTATAGAATTAAACATACTGACAAACGAGGGCTATATTGATTGTGACAGCCACACAGGTTTTCAGCTTTCAGACTGAGTTGGCCTGGTTTTTTCCCTCCAAGTCACCTCCTCAGCTTTGTAAAAAAAAAAAGAAAAAAAAAAAAGAGTTTGGATGCGTTTAGTTGATGTTTTAGTCGTCTGACACTTTCCATCATCAGGTTGTTCCACACGGCCAAACAAAGCTAGAAGCAGCTCTGATGTTTTAGATACCTTTTTGAATCTAAGCAAACACAACACAGTTAAGAGGTTGCTCCTGAACTTTTGCAACGTGTCAGTCTGCGTCTGCGTTTTTAATCACACTGAAATTGCATCTGCATGCAGCTCTCCTGTTTTTTATGACACAATTACACCGAGAGTATTAGTGGGAATAAAAAAGAAAGAAGTTTCTCTTTTTGTTTTTTGAGGTCAAGGACTCATTTGTAATGACAATTATTTAAAAAAAAAAATAGTAACAAATTATATTTTATAGTAATAGCACAACAATTCTTTAATTTTCATTGGTTTCATTACTACAGTCAAAATAATAAGTTTCTGAATGTGCAGGATGTTAGACTGTGCGTGAAGCCACTTGATGCAGCAAATATCATTTTCTGTTAAAAGTAAAAAACTTGCATAAGCAAGTAATAATTCCAATAAAATCATATTTATTCAATTACACTTTCTGGTGTTTTAGTGAATGAATACTCTATATTAGTCTTCACAATCCACAGCACAAATAACAATGAGAGATCTAGTATTAATTTTCTTACATGTGCACGTGGCCGTTTGTCTTAATTAAAAAACATTCACTTAATAATTACAAACACCAGCGCACATGACTCCGTCCCGGGGAAAAACAAACAAACAAACAAACAAACAAACAAACAAACAAACAAACCCAAATCCTGCCGCTTCACCTGTCCAGAAGCAGCAGCTAAGCCATCTGTCATAACTGGGGCGAAACGTGTCAAACACGATTACAGTGCGAGATCATAAAAATGGGTTATTTTATGTTCTTCACAGAAAATTAGCCGTTGTTGAAATAATGATAAATCTGAAAAACTTGACGTTTACTAAACAATGAAAAGGTGTCCCACAGACCCGAACATCACACGTTAGAATCAAGCTCTAGAATAAAACTGTCACCGTGAAAAATATGACAATAAAGGCAGGTATTCAGGTAATATCAGCTGCCTAATGAAGTGACAGGAGCTAGAGTTTCAATGGTACTCTTTGTGGGCGCTAAGCTAGCTGCAGCTGATGCTATAGCTAGCCTGTTTTGGTGTCAACTAGTCCTTTCTGGTACACTGTCGACTGTATTGAAGCCAGTAAAGCATACTACTACTGCTTCTTTAAAGTACTCTGACTAACCAGCTACAAGTACAGTATGTTTTCAGGTGTTTGCATTACTTTAACCTGCCAAGAACGCTACTCACACACACACACACACACACACAGAGCAAGGTTAGCACAGCTACTTGAAGTTAACCAGGGCCCTGTGCTGCCAGCCTAGCCTTCCTGTTTCTTACAACAACATGACCACAAACCTATGATGACAGTTTCACAGCCCATCACTTACCAGACGTTTACAGATTTGAGCGTGCATGGTTAAAAGTCCACTGGATGACATTTCGGACTGAGACACAGAACTGACTAATGCTTCACCTTCAGCAGCGCACGAATAAACACATCAGCCAATCACAGGAGGAGGTGTGCTTCCTACGTCATCTTTGGCTAAGCATTGTAGTTATTGTAGTTTCATCCACAACATCCAATGTGTATTGCTTAAATAAAATATATTGGGTTATATATATATATATATTAAGATCAACACACAGTAATCACATTTACCTTGATAATTTTTAAAAAATATAAATAAATATTTTATTTTACAGTATTTCACAGGTTCCAGTTCCACTGTTTATTGTTTATTCATTTAAGTGCCAATAGGAAACGTTTCTGCTTAATGAATAAATGGCTGTAGAATATAAATTGATTCTCTCATGGTCCAGGGACTTTGAGTCAGTATTTTGGGTTTCGTGTGAGGTTTGGGCTCTTGTATTTAAGTCTGGGGTGTGTGTATTACAAGTGCATTGCTATTTTCTCTCGTCATATATTTTGTCCTCTGTAGTCTATTTATCTTCTCTTCCCCAGTCATTACCCCATGTCTGACTGGTCCCTCTGTATCCTGTCTCTGTCTTCCTTTTTGTCTGTGTCAAGCTGGTATGTCTCAGTGTTGGTTTTCTGTTTTATTTTGATAGTCCCTCATCGTTCAGTTTCACTTCCCATATACGTCCCCTATGATTAGTGTCAGCTGTTTCCCCACCTGTTCCTTCTTCCATCCTTATCTGCTATCTGTATATATTGCCTGCATCTTTCTCCCTCTGTTCTTTGTTGTGTTTTCACTCATCCCCTCACTCCTTATGTTTTGTTTCCTTGCTTCCAGTATGCATTTTTTGTCTGGCAGGAAAGTACGAAGAAGAAATCAAAGAAGCAGGAGGCCCAATTTATGCCATTGTATCTTTGGTTAGGTTAATGTATCCCTTAAAATAATAACAATTTAAAATGTATAGTTTAATTGCTGGTATTAACTATTTCAGACTAGGTTAGAGAGTGCAATGAGTCAGTTAATACGTTGTCAGCATATTTGGAAATATGCAAAAGTATTTTCATGCAAAATGACACATAATTCCCTGCACGGCAAGCTGATCATTATCTGATCAGCTAAAGAATTATAATCCAAGTATTCACTATAATATGGAGCACAAGCTTACCTTCAGCAAAGGTCAGATTATTAACATGATTAGCAGCTATGTTTCAATGCTGTGGAAAAGACTTTAAAGCTTATAATGAGCTAGTTGCATATTTTATATGGAAATATTCAGTGCCAGTGTTGTGAATAAGACCAGCATTACAATGTCAATGTGTGTGTGTGTCTATAGGGGGAGATATATTCCTTAGATCTGCATGTAAAGGAATTTACTTCATGTTCATGCATGTTCACTTCATCAACAAGAACATGTTGATTTCAGTCTGAAAAGCCTTGAAGCAGGACATCAGGGTATTTCATCAGCACCGTGTGTGTGTGTGTGTGTGTGTGTGTGTGTGTGTGTGTGTGTGTGTGTGTGTGTGGGGGGGGGGGGGGGGGGGGTCTATGTATAGATTTCTGTGTCAGGGTCTGGCTGTGTGGTAAGCAGAGGTTGTTTTTTCCCCTTTTTCCAAGAAAAACTAAACTAATAAATATGAGTCACTCTAGAAGCATCATAATGATTAGTCAAGAAGTCCATGAACACAAAGCACTGAATCAATGACCCATGACCATGACATTCTGCTCCGTACAGATGTGTTGTTATGCCAAGAAGCCATGTTATGTATTTATTATATTGTGTGAGAATGTATTATTTATATTGGATATAATAACCAAAAAGTATCAGATGTTTTTAAACAGTTCAGCTTTTATATAAATAAGACATGTAGCCATCAGTTATTTAAAATTCATACAGTCATTTTTCATATCATAGTTAAGAAACAACAGTCTAAAGACAATGAAGTCATTTAGTGTATTTACTAGTGAATGCTCCTTTTAAAATGAAGTCATCTGAGCAATTACAACAAAACACGTTTAGAAAATACATTTGAAGCTGCATTTAGAAGGTCATTAAAATATTCTCAAAATTAATTACTTAATGCAGTGCTCATCCATCTCATACCTTCTGCAGCTATAGCACAATGCAGTATTAAATCCCCCTTTAACATAATACTACTTGGTCAGTGGTTCAATTTCTCTTTAATATTCTCAAAATCTTTAGAGAGTATTCAGTCATATCAAGATACCAATATCAGTTTTTAATTTAGTTGTTTCCAGTATAAACTAGTTTTGTTTTGTTTCAGCAAAACTTGCAGCACTAAACAATCTTATTTGAGCTGTAACTGTTGTTAAAGTACAATGAATTACTCAGGCAAGGGCAAAGATTTTGTGTCCACCTGGGATCAAAATAATTTAGCAGAGGCAAGGATGTGTAGATCATATATTTATAGATCATAGTACTGACTCCTTAAGCCCCACTTTTATTATATGTTTAAAAAAGAAATTGAGAAAAGTGCAGTTTAAACGTTTTCAGTGAAGTACTTGAATAATACTGTAGGCTTTGTTTACAGATTTTTGTCTTAGTTTGCACAATTACTACATACTGTAAAAACAAAGACCCATTCGTCTAGGGGTTCGTGCAGCGCAGGAAGTAACTGTTCCTCAACACACGGTGCCGTGTCCCAGTCCCCAGGTCGTACTCATACATGTAGGGTCCACTGTAAATGTAAGTGTAACCTGCAGAACAATGGCTTAGTGTTAGTCTAAATACTAGTTAAAGAAATGGTTCACAAAAATAATACATTGTCTTAATTCAACGATATACATGAGGCCACTGCTTTCATGTGTTGGTTATACTAAACTAAAAGACGGTTAGCTTAGCTTAAAGCATAAATACAGCCATCAGACTTTGCCAAAAAAATCCACCTACTACTGTCTCTAAGCTCAGTACTTAATACTTAACTGTTGTTCGGGGAGGTTATGTTTTTAGACTCATTATAAAGTAGGTGCTACTTTTCGGTTTTACACTGGAGCGTATAGTTTAAGAGTTAAAGAGTTTTCAAGAGTTTTAGAGCTGCTTCTGGTTCTGCTGTTATGTTAAAAGTGTGGAAATTACAATGACAGTAGCATGACTTTTAGTCTGGCAAGACATTTTTTAAAAATCTCTAATTTCAGGTTAGCAGTGAGGACCACTCACCTTTGTGCTGGAAAGCTGCCGTAACTCTTCTAGTCAGGCCTGCAAAGGCCTGATTCACCAGTCTGGGATATCCCTGCTCCATAGTCTTTCTGGACTCATCATAACTGGAGAAAAACAGAAAATAGATCGATCCAGTTGACGTTAATAGTATAGAGTAGTTCACAGTGAAAATTGGAACTGGTAAACTTTCAACTCACCTGAAGTAATTATTGCCTACAAAGAAGAGAGTTTTGCCAGAGTTTACATCATGAAGGGCAGCGTCGATTTTCCTCACTCCTTTTGGCAGACCAAAAGCAGTTAGTGTTTTAGGGTAGCCCCGCACGGGCTGGTTGCCAGTGAAGGCCCACACTTTGCGACCTGTAAAAAATGATTGAAAACGCTTAAGTTAGATTCCAAAATATGGAATGTGTTTCTTACATAGATAAGGAGAAACCAGTACCTTTGAACAGAAACACTGTGTCTAACTGTCGGCTCTCATACGCAGCATCGATGTCCACAGGGGCACTGGGCCACAAGCTTCTGATGAGGCTTTGCTGTGGAGTCTGGCTCTGGGGGAAGCTACGCCACAAGAAGCTGATAATAAATAGAGGCAAACATGAGCCATCAAACAATCATTACTAAACTGTGGATTTAGATGTTTTAGCACTCTGCTGCGGCGCATATCTGAAACCTGTCTTTGAAGAAGATAATCACTCCTCTGTGGGTTGTGACAGCATCCAATACCATGGTAGAATCACAGGCATCAGGAGTAGTGGGAGGCTTGGGATCATCCACAGAGGGATCCTTCCCAGAGTTTGAACCTAGAATTCAAAAGATACGTTTTGGGAAGCCCTGCTTCACAATCCACCAAAGGTCAAAACGAGCAGCAATACCAAAGCAATATTCAGACCCTCAGTACTCACCATAGAGGTACTGAATGCCCCTAACATCATCCTGAGGCAGAACAAAGGTGTCAGGGTTTCTGTAGGAGTACGTTGGGTACATTAGGGCACCAGGGACATTGGAATGACCTAAGCCCAGAGAGTGACCAAACTCATGGGCGGCGACAATGAAGAGGACGACGCCTGAAGCCGAAAACACATAATGGCAGGCCGGTTACAGGACAGTGCGACAATGCAGTTATTTTCTAAAATCACAGCACGTAAAGATCAAAAAAGGAAAAATGATAAGTGAAAACCTCACCACGGCTTGAGCGGAACGTGAAAGATTCATCATCGTCAAAATGAGCATCCCCTCCAAGACCATCACCGGGAGCAAAGGCGTGGGCGAGAGTGTTACCGGGCCCATCAAAGGAATTAAAATCACCATGTTCTGTTAAATAAGGCAAACAAGCCAAAATTTACAAACCATTTTGTGTACACATTGACATGAAACATTTGGTAAATAGTTATCTCCAAGTGGATTCAAACAATCAATCTAAAACATATATAACTCTATGTAATACAATATAATGCCGATTAGAGGTATCGTGTGTATAAGTACATCATTTCTTTAGGATTTTCTTATTCTGAGTAACCTATCCATACTCTATTTTCTATTGTTTTAGACTCATATTTTTAATAATGATGTTATCTGAGTGCATCTTCCATTGCTGAAAAAAATTTGCACTCACCCCGGCGAACAAAAGAGATCATAATATCAGCAATGCCGCTGTAGATCCTTGTGAACCTCAGTGGAGTGACTTTGGCCCACACCTGCAGAGCTTTGTCTATGGAAGCATCCACCTCTACCACAGACATGTCAGGTGTGTATTTCTCTATCCTGCAGGACAAAGAAATATTCAAGAAAATCATTAGTGTGGTCACATTTTCTCACGTTGTGTGTTATGTTGTGTCTTTAGATCATTCACCTGTATGTGAGGCTGCGTTTCTGCCATTTTCTTCCATAAATGGAGAAACGAGCGACCTGTTCATCGGGAACCCCACAGCGGGGCTTCTTCATCATGGCCAAAGTGTCAGCATCCAGAGACCCGGTGATCTGGAGACCAAAGAATCTCTGCATCTCAGCCAGCTTCTTGTTCAGTGGGCTGATGCCCCTTCTGACAGCTGGACCCTCCTCCTCTGTGAGGTTGAAGAATTTCTTCAGGTAGTTCTGTCAAAAAACATGAGATCTGAACAATATTCGTAATACCCCATAGTCCTAGGACTTGTGTTACAATTATAGGAGAAGCAAAGGAAACATATACATACCTTTGCAAAACTTTCATCTTCCACAGAAACTTCAGAAAGCGGCACAGAGAGAACTGCAGTCGCCAGACTGAACAGAATACACCCGGTGAGAGACCTCATACTTCTTCACTGTTTTGACTTGTGTACATACATTGAAGTCTGGTGTTATATAGGCTGTGGAGGGGAAGTATCGTAGAGTGGGTGTGTTAAGCAACTACTTCCTTGAGCTGATGACTCAGTAATAGTTATATTTAGGATGACATGACTGAGGAGAAGATCAGCACAGATAGAAAATTCCCAAATCAACTCTGTGATTATGAGATGACACATTACAAAACATTACATACCAAAACTACAGATTTTTAAACCAAATATTATGTTAATAGTGAAACAGTAAGGGATAATAAAACCAGTGAGTTTTGACTGTTGTACATATCATTGTAGGATCATGCTAGTGTATTTCTTCATCAGTGTTTTGCTGATACTCATTCAGACAATATTGTCTCTATGTATTTAAACAGGAGGGAGATGAAACATTTATTGTATATTTGTCATTTTACTTTGAACATGTTTCCTAATTTTGCATGTTGTTTGAAGTTATATTGCAACAGACACTGTAAAAGACACTTTAGGCGGTTTAGCACAAGTCAGAAGATATTTATCGAATCCATCACAAAAGGGAGTACCTAGATTATTTTTTCTACTGATAAGTGAGCAATGTGTCCTGAGGCTAAACCCAAACAAGATATATCGTGCTGTCAACAAACCCTCTGTTTACTCTCAATTTTGCATGTGGTGCACAACAGTGCTGCCATTCTTTTCAGTATTGGACACTGATGGTAGTATCGTTTGGATTGTGTCTTAGATATACTGAACAATGCTAAAAAAACCAGCTAGTACATGTGTAAACTATGACCAGTTAGTAGCTGTTATGAAAAAGTATCTATTAAGTATCTATTAGGTCCTTCTTCTGTTCTTCTTTTATTTTTTAAGAAAACATAAAATGAAACACTTTGAAAAAAGTTTTTTCTATGGTTTAAATATGCACCACATGATGATCATTTCTTTTGTGTCTCCATGATTGCATATATGAGTACCTATTTTGGGGGCAATTATATGGGTCAATATTACAACACTCCATTACACAATGAGCTGATGTTAACAGATTTTAACACAGACTGCATCAGTCATCCGCAATCGTCTCGTATAAGGATTACAAGAAGTCTTGTATAAGGTCCACCGGTAGTGGGGCACGATGACTGTCTTGGAAAACAAGAGAGCTTGTAATGCATCAACAGAACCAAAAAAAAGAAAGTATGCATTTTCATCATTTTGTATATATATGAGTGCTGTTGTGACATGAAGCAGAGACTCGACAGGATTTTGACTGCATGACAGCAAGAAAAAAGTACCGGAGTTTTTTTTAACCTTATTTGGGGCAAATTCATTGAACGTCATAGATATTTTGTGAATCATACTTTAGTGGTATAGTGTTCATGCTTTTACAATTAGAAACTGAAATTGTCACTTTTTAAAATTTCTCATATTTAGAAACAGGCTTCAAAATACACTACGCTACTGTAGTAACAGTACCTATTTCCAGCATTCTTGCAATGTTTATGCTTCTGTTCCAGAAGTCAGAAAACCTCATTAAAAAGCCAGTTTGTCCACTGTGATTGCAGCTGAACCTGATGGGAACTGATAACTCAACCTATGACTTGTTACTGCAGCTTGATGATCTGATGCATGAATCACAGAGATTGAATCACAGAGGTTGTTGTAGGCAGATCTTTTACTACTGAATGTTGAGTTGTCATGACTGAAATTACCCAAACACTTCAGGGACTCTTCCTCCTTCTCAAGAATAGTACTCTCTATCTGCTGCCTTTTAAGGTAATGAGGTAATGAAGTATTCAAAAAAAAAGAAAAAATTCCAGACCATGCTGAGACGACTGAATGGATATCAAAGGCTGATGCTCATTGTTATACATCCTTTTGGCTTTTGTTTGGTAACTTTGCAGTACAGTGTGTAAAAACCATCCTGATAACCACATCGTTATATGAGTAGTCATCATATTTTCCCTCCAAACAGAGATTATGATTCAAACATCAGGTCTATCTCCACAGTCAGGTGTATGTGGGCAGTCTATGATGAAACAGAGATCCACACCCATAAACATAACAGTGTGCGTGTGAGACAGTGAGACAACAAATCCAGACATTTCCATTTTGGCAGCTTATCAACAATTTTCTCAGATGTTAGTTCCTGGAATGATAGATGTCAAAATGGCTAAGAAATAGGCTATATCTCAGACATAACAAAGATGTGGCATGGATTTGGCAATAAATAAAAACCAAAGTGTGAAAATTATCTTTCAAATTTCACCATCACCATTCAACATTTCACCATTCATCATATCAGAAAAACATGCTCCTTCCTTCCATCGACACTAGCCAGTTGAACAACTCACCACTTTGCATCAAGGTTCTAGCAACAGGCAGGACTCAAATGCAGGCTCCAGGTCATAGTTCCATGCATTTATTTAAAGTTAATTTTTAACTACAATATCCAAACGAACAACAGGAGTGAGAGTTCTAGTCACCGTCTGGGTTCTCCTTGGAATCCAGATTTGAGTTGTCCTTTAACCACAATGAAAACAAGGAATGAACAGAGTATGTGTGAAACTCACATTTCTCACCACTAACACAGAGCCAGTTCTTAAGATGGTGCTAGAGGACCAAGCAGCCATGGCTTTAATGATGATGGAGGGTCTTAGAGCATAGGTGTCAAACTCTGGCCCGCGGGCCAAATTTGGCCCGTAGCCTAATTACATTTGGCCCGAGAAGCCATACAAAATTAGAGCTGGCCTGCTGGTATTATACAGTTCATGTACTGCTAATATTACAATTCCCGAATGCTCTGTTGGTGTTTTGGCTGCAAATACAATTTTTATTTAAGAAATGAATTCCACTGATGTGTTATTTAATTGGAATTTCGATTTTGCATGTGTGCAATATTAAGTTATATATACGTTTATATAAGCTATATATATTGTTTAGTATTAAGCTTTGCTTGTTCCATACTCAGTTTTTCAGCAAAACTTGTTTGAGTCCATAAGAAAAGATTCCTTGTTATATTTGGAGGAAGATTTTTTTCAATGACTATTAATGTTAGCCCGCGACTTTGATCCAGATTTGAATTTTGGCCCACTGTGTATTTCAGTATGACACCCCTGGTCTTAGAGGAAATGAGAATATCATCAAACTAAACAAAGACAAAGTGATAAATGAAGTCTTGAAACACATTATTTCCAAGGGAATGGGAAACTGCCAGAGCACTGGTCAAACAAAATGCTATAACAAGGTATTCAAAGTGCGCAAGATGTGTTTGAATGCTGTTTTAAATTTGTCTCCCTCTTTAATCCTTACCAAGTAATAGGCATTACGAAGGTCTAGTTTCGTGAAAATGGTGTTGCCTTGTAGGAGTTCCAATTCAGTTTACAGGAGGGGTGAGGGGTACTTGTTTGTCACCTTGATTTTTTCTTTGCCATGAAAAAGAACCAAGCTTTGTCGAACATTTCAGGAAGATTGTGCTACACTTGAGGCATGGAGGGATGGGGTTCAGGTGTTTTGGCTCTAATGGAGGAATTGACCATTAGAGCCAGTTTCTGCTGAAACACTGGAAAACACTGGGTGAACCACCCAGGAACCCTCACAGTTTCATGGCCAGGTGAGCCATGTTTCCTCAATTTTTCAAGTTCATTCCCAGTGTTTTTGTTGGATATATTTGTGGGATGTTATGAGATGTGGATGTAAATGAAGGGCAAAACAGAACATTTAAGAGCTGCCAAATCAGACACATGCGGAGGTGTAAAGAGGCAAAACTACAAATAAACAAAAAACCTACAGACCCAACTGTATATGCATCATGGTCATGTGTCCGGGTAATATATTTTTGTGTTACCCCCCTTTTAAACTTTTATTTTTTCTTTCCACTCTTCAAAATTTCCTAGGCTTCCCTGCGATTCCTTGTCTTTGCTAGTTGCCTTTTCTTTCCTTTTCTGTAATGCTTAACCTGCCATTAACCTGATGATTGTATACTGCTTGTTCTTTGTTCTTGTTTGTTTTTGGCTGTTCTCTCTCCAACATTCATTCATTTATTCATAATCCATCAGTATGAATGGACGGTAATTGAAAATATGGCGCATGCATTCATCAATAGGATGACCTGTAACAAGGTTTTGAAATTAAAGTGGGCTGTGATGTGAATGAACTGGGAGGTTGTTGTATGGTGTTAGTTCAGCAGGCATTACACACACATGCAGGTAGGAACAGATGATCACCGGAGATAACTCCTTTCTTTATTTTTATTTTTCTTCTTTCAAATACCACAACCAGAACAACATACTCACTAGCACCCTCTAGCGCTTCTGGTAAATGCATCTACAGAACAAATGCAATAGTATGTGGACACAACAGAGGTTACTTCAAATGCAACTTTTCAGCAGCTCAACAAATATTCCAAATCACAACGTCCCAATTTGATTTGATCAACAATTCGATTGAATTCGATTGAATTTTGACTCAGACAGTCAGAAATATTACAATTCTGATCATTTATCAGTACCGACACTTCATCAGAGGTGTAAGCATCACAGCACATGGCTTTGTATCACAGTAACTGAGGATAAAACCAAAAAAATATCATGAAGGAGATTTTCCTGACCTGATTTTTATAGCAGATAACCTTAAAAATATTCTGCAGTAGAACAAAATTTGGCATAATTTTAAAAAAGTTTAAATTTCTTCGGTATTGAACAGCAGAAATGAGCCTTTCTAGTCGGCAGTCATTGGAAAAAAAACAAAACAGCGGTCAACAGCGCTGTGAACAACAGTAGACTGGTTGGTAATAAGCAAGCGACAGCAGAGACACTCAGAGGCTGTGGCAAGGAATACAAACCATCACAGACTACAAGCCCACTCCACAGACTGCTGTCAGTTCCACCCCTTTATCAGATGAGCTAAACGAATTCTTTATTTGCTTTTTGGCACAGAACTTCACCGCTACAGAGAAGATTCAACCCCCCTCCAACATCATTCCTGTACCAAAGAAGTCATCTTCCTCCTGCTTTAACGACTGCCATCCGGTCGCACTCCCCCCATCATTATGAAGCGCTTTGAACAGTTAGTCATGCATCAAATCAAGACATCTCTTCCCCCCCAACCTGGATCCATTTCAGTTCGCATACTGGTCAAACCGCTCGAC
>NW_005187501.1:0-12348 GCF_000239375.1 Pundamilia nyererei
TGTGTGTGTGTGTGTGTAACTAGACTTTATGCATGTTATGTAAGGTGTGGCTATATAAATATGTGTACAACTCGTTGTATATATGTTTATGGACAGGCATGCAATGTAGTGACAAGGATTGACAAGAACTAATATTGCATATGAGAAGTATTGCACATAGAAACTACCATGGTGTATTGTACGCTGCAGGTAAGGAAGGACCTGAATCTCTCATGGTTGAGGGTTGGGGGAGGGTGTGTTTGCACAACAAAAGCAGGAGAACAATGGAGCTGAAGGCCTGTGAAAATCTCAGCTGGGTGCCAAGAGGTGTTAGGGTCAGGGGAATTTACGCAAATTTGCGCAGGGCTAGTAAATCTAGTATTAGGGACTTGCACCAGGAAAAAAAATGGCGTAGTAATTCTTTAAAGTAATGGTACTCTTACTTGAGTACAATTTTTGGATACTCGACCCACCTCTGGTCATAGGTTTTCCATTTTCCTTTCTAATACATTTATTTCTAATAACAGGATTATGAATACTTGATTGAAAATAAATAATAATCCTACACACAGGTGTCACAGTAGTAATGTAACAATGTGGAATTGGTTAATCGAGAGGAGTGAAAGTGCCACATCCACAAAGAGAGAGACAGAAAAACAGGATGAGAGCAAAGGTTGGAGGAGAATCATAAAACACAACACGATTGTTCAGAGCTACAAATACACAATTATGAAAATTATTAGTAATTATGAAAACAATATTCTCTTTCTGAAAATAGATTCACTAAATCCTCTGCACAGGTATTGCAGCAGTGATCTCAACGCCACACCCATAGATACGTACACACACACACACACACGCAAATAGAAATACAGAAAGCACAGGGGGAGGAGACTGAACACCAAACATCTCTTTATATAAAGAGGACAGCTTGAAGTGCATATTATCAGTAACAAGGACATCCTTTTCATGCAGACTGAAGTCAGATTCATTGCTATTGCCAAGGTAACTGACACAAACATACATAACATGTCTCTTGATAATTGCAATTATCACAGATGATTGTGTGAAAATGATTGCCAATGTGTCTGTAATGTGTTATTCATAAAGAGTAATTAAGAAAGCAGAAATAAAGAAGAAATTGAGTATAATGGAAATTACATTCTGCAAAATGTTTCTGTTGTTTACAAACTTGGTTTCATCTTATTGTTGAATGCATCTTTACTTTATACAAGTATTTAATTGTTCTAATTTCTGCATGTGTTGAACTAATAATTTCTCTTTTTCTCCTCCCTTAATTTTTACGAGGAAATCCAAAGTATTTACTTAAGATTTAATTCATTTTAAATTCTCATCATTTTTGTCATCTATTGTAACACAAATCTATTTGTTAGTGTCAGAATTGTTCAGTTATTCGAAAGTATAATATATTGAGTACACATGAGTACTTTAGGCACGTTAAGTATATTTTCATACTAGTGCTTAGGGGAAATACTACTACTTTGTTCAAATGCTACTACTTTTGTAAACTTGTAAATACCTGCTGTACTGTATGCTGATTTAAGTCAGTGATACATTTTACAAACTGCTCAACTGTAAGAAATTCCACCCAAAATATTCTAAACATTTTTAAAAGCATTAAAGAAAAACACAAAACATAATTCATTAACCAAGCATTTGTACTTGAACTGGAAAGGGGCAGGAAATAAAAACAGGGTACTATTCAAATTAAAGAGCAGAATGATATCAGATAGTTATTTTTAGGGAACAGCATGCTTGCCCCTTTTTATGCTTGTAATTATTCATCAGGCCTTAACTTGCCATTATTACTAACAATAATAGTCACAGTAAATGTATCACATGACTGCTAACTGTTTCCTTATGTACCCAGAACAAAATATCACTGACCTTCGTCGGCTAACTCCTAATCAGTTGGAGAAAATTGTCATAAAGTAAGTTTATGCATGTTAAAAGAAGTTGCATTGTTCACACAGTTAATTTAGTATGTTTCTGCTATGCTTTCTTATGGGGGTTTTTGTTAGTTTTTTTACTCTTAAGGGATAGTATCCATCTTCCAATCTACAACACTATGGAAAAGCACTTTGACACCAAAGAAAGCAAGGTGATTTAACATAACTCTCGGTCTTTATCTTATAATAACTGGTGAATTGACAAAACCTATTTTTCTCATTTGGTACAGTATCAAAAATATTCAAAAGGACTGTAATTATCCATGTAAAATAAAATATCCTTTCCTGATTACACAGAGTGGCAAACAAGAAGGGTGCAAAAAAAGACCCTTTGAGGTACTACTTTATTGTTTCTAATGGTAGTTAGACATTACTGATTTAAAAAGTGATATGATAGAAGTTGCAATTAAAAATAATAGATTTTTGTCAGAATTGTCAGTTCAGATTACACTTCCATAACTCTGCTATCTTGATTTTACTAATCAACTATGTGTACTATGTGTAGATACCAACCGATGGTGATGATCCCAACACTGGCACTTGCAAAATTCCAGTGGCTGTCCAGAAGGGGTTTTTGGAAGAAGTGTGTTCTAACTTTAAAGAATATGAAGACAAAATAAAAAGTTAGTTATCTGGTTTAGTACATTAAACTCATTCTTTTAATGGCTAGAATACTTTTTTCTTGTTTCTTTTCATGCCAATATTCCTAATAATAATAGTCACAGTAGATGTGTGTCATGACTCCTATCTGTTTCCTTATGTGCCTAGAACAAAACATCACTGATCTTTCTCAGGTAACTCCTTATCAGTTGGAGAAAATTGGCATAAAGTAAGTTTATCCATTTTAAATGAAGTTGCATTGTTCACTCAGTTAATTTAGTATGTTTCTGCTATGCTTTATGTTTTGGGGGGGGGGTTTGTTTTGTTTTTTACTCTTTAGGCATCGCAGTGTCCGTCTTACAATCTACAATACTATGAAGAAGCACCTTGGCATCAAAGATTTAAACAAGGTGATTTAACATGACTACTTGACAAAACTTATTCTTATCATTTAAGATTAAATAAGATAAGATAGAACTTTATTAATCCCTCGGGTGGGTTCCTCTGGGAAATTCGGTACAGTATCAAAAATATTCAAAAGGATTGTAACTATCAATGTAAAATAAAATATCCTTTAAAATTCCTTCAAGTTGCCATTACCATAGTAGCAAGCATGATACTAGAAGACCATTAGCTTAGCATCAGCCTCAATGCTTGCTTACCACTGTTTAAAAAAAAAAAAGCAAAAAAAAAAAACGGAATTAAATATAAAAAGACTAAGACCTGCTACCTGCTACTGGGAAAGAGCTGGAAATAGTTTTATTCTTTTTTTTCTCTCTTCTTGTAATTTTTTGTCTTCTTCTTTGTTCCTCACACAGGTGTTTAATGATCCCATTCATGGCCACATCGAGTTGCACCCACTTCTTGTCAAGATCATAGACACCCCTCAGTTTCAGAGACTACGAAACATCAAGCAACTTGGGGGGGTATATTTTGTTTATCCAGGAGCATCGCACAACCGCTTTGAACACTCTATTGGGTATGTCAACAGGTTTGCAGACATACCAGTATAGTGTTTTTCAGTGTGTTGCATGGTGAACTCTGTCTTTCCGTGTGTACTATACAGGGTGGCATACTTAGCAGGAGAGCTTGCTAAAGCCCTCAAGGTGAAGCAGCCAGAACTTGACATCAATGAACGAGATGTCCTCTGTGTGCAAATTGCAGGTCTTTGCCATGACCTGGGTAAGTAATACACACCTTTTCTCTATTACAAATATTAGATGCTGCAGATGGCAATTGTAAAAATAAAGTGAAACTATTCTCGTATTGTAAATAATATGTTAAGCTTGGCCTTTATTTGTTAGGACTGACAAATAAAGTATCAAACAGGCAGAGAACAAAATCAATGTGCAGTTTAAAAACTTATAATGTACAATATACCAACACAACAGATATCAAGAATAAATGCTATCTGAATTTCACAATATTTTCTTTTGTCTGGAAGCTATTCACAACACCCTTAATTAACTTGTACAAAATTCCCTGTCTATACTGGTCAGTCGTAAATAAAGCATGCCTGACAAAAAGATAACAAATAATTTTCTTTATAATTCACACGAAATTCACATGAGTTTTTTTAAAATATTTATTTCTTTGCATAAAGGACACGGGCCCTTTTCTCATTTTTTTGATGGAATGTTCATGCCCGAAGCAGGTGATAAAAAGTGGAAGGTAAGCAAAAAAACATTTGGAGTTTATTGTAGTAGCCATCCTAAAACTGAAGTACATGAAAATTCCAAAAAATGATTAATTAAACTGCGTTAATAAGTGACCTTTAGAGGTACTGGTTTGTAAACTTTGCATGGTTTTCCCTGTTTCCCAGTGTTATGGTTCTTAGGGTCTGTGATAATTTTGGAGTTTTGAATCCTTGGTTATTATATTCAGTTTGAGTTTTTCCTGTTTTGTGTTTATTGTATTGTCATATTGTTGTTTGTTCCCTTTACAAAGATAATATGTTGTGAATCTTAGTTTTGGTAATTTTATGTTACTATTATCATTATTACAGTGATGAGTTTGAGTTTTGTCTTGACTTTGTTATTCCTGTCTCATGTATTCCTGGGGATTTTAAAGAAAGGCATCTATCATCATGTTTAGCGATGATAGATGGTGAATATTCAGACATAAAAGCTGTGTTCTTCCTGTTGTTTTACCGTATGAAATAACATCAAAAAGCTGAAGTGTACTTTAAAAAACAAAATGTTTCCAACAGTGTTTTAAACCAAACTCCTACCACTTTATTCATTTTAGTTGCCTGTTAGTGTTGTTTTATCCTTTTCCTCCCACAATCAACAAATTCATGTTGATATAATGAAAACATTTAAGGTTTCAAAGAGTTCTAATTAGTATGACTGTCTTGACCACAATAATAGAGCTCGCTTTTAGACGTGATATCTGAGAGCTAACACATCTGTATCACTTTTAGCAAACTACTTGTCAGGATCCTGGGTCTCCTGACCCACCGTTTTTAGTCCTTTGTGATTCTTGTATTTTGTACTCGTGTGATTTATTCTATGGTTTCTAGTTTTGATCCCTTGCCCTTCATGTTTTTCTGTGCCCCCTCTGTTCTGTGTAAGTCTGTGTTTCTTGGTCAGTGTCTTTGCATGTTTTGAGTTTCTTGTGTTTTCTGTCACTCTGTATTGTGTATTATGTTCTCATGGTTGGTCTTTTGTTACTCCCTCGAGTCTAGTTTCTTGTGTTCCATGCTTAGTATTTCCCTCTGTGTATTTTGGTTCTTAGAGTCCTCTGCTTAATGGTTTGTCTCTGTGTTTCTTAGTTGCTCTGTCTCCCCTAGTCAAGTCTGCGTCTGTGCTACTTCCTGTTTTACTTTGAAGGTCTGTGTCTCATGTCAGTGTATCCTACTTTGCTTCCTTGTCTCGTCAGTTCTGATTTCTCCCAGCTGTGCCCTCTTTCTGTTTCTCATCCCCCTCGGTACTTCCCAGTGTATTTAAACCCTGTGTTTCTCTGAGTCAGTGTTGCGTCGTCCCTCATGCTGTGTGGAGCTCCCTGTGTCTTAGTTTGTTATTTCCCAGTTTAGTTTGCATTGTATACTCGTTTTCCCGTGCCAGCAATTAAAGCTGTGGTTTTAAGTTCATCCTTTGTGTCTGAGTCCTGCATTTTGGGTCCAACTCCTGCCTGCCACAGAGCGCTTCATGACACTACTGCTTTTTAACTCTTTCTTACCTTTCATGTTGTATTACTTTTAATTCAGTTGTTATACATTGTATATTGTTGTAACCTGGCTTTGTAAAGCATATTGTGACTGTTATTTTTGAAATATGCATTAAAATAATTTTAATCTGCTTGGGGTTTTTTTGTTTGTTTGTTTTTTCACTTTCAACCTGTCACTACTAAAATGCATGTCTGCGTATTCTTGCAGCATGAGGAAGCCTCCATAAAGATGTTTGATTACTTACTGGAGGAAAATGGCCTGAAGCCAGTGATGGAGCAGTATGGGCTGGAAATAAAAGACAAAAAGGAAAACGACCTGGTGTTCATTAAAGGAATGATTGATGACACTCAGAAAAAAACAGCTCAGCACAAGGTACTAGTCAGTTGTGTGAATTCAGTATCATCTTTGCTGAAGAAGTCAGTATCTAATGTTTCTCTAATGGCTTTATCTCCACAGCAGTATCCAGGTCGAGAGAAGGAAAAATCCTTTCTCTATGAAATTGTGTCAAACAAGGAAACCGGCATTGATGTTGACAAGTTTGACTACTTTGCCAGGTGAAGCTTGCTTTAAAAAGAAATATTCAGTTCGGTGCAATGTCCAAAACTATGTGCACTTTGTTCTGCATTCACTTTTTACTATGTGCCACACACTCAAGGGTGCATTGAAGAGTTTATCATAATTGTTTTCTGTGTGTGTGTGTGTGTGTGTGTGTGTGTGTGTGTGTGTGTTTTCACATATTTTCTCACTCCTATCTCAGGGACTGCCACCACCTGGGCATCCAGAACAACTTTGACCATCAGCGCTTCATCATGTTTGCCAGGGTGTGTGATGTGAACGGGAGTAAGCACATTTGCTCTAGAGACAAGGTGTTGATCCCTGCTTTTTTAAAATCATCTTTAAGCAGAAATTCTTTTACCTGACTAGCAAGAACTAAACCATGTTGTCAACAGGAAATAGAAAATATGTATGACATATTCCACACAAGGCACTCTATCCACAGAAGAGCCTGCCAGCACAAGATAAAAATGGCTGTAGAAATTATGTGAGTACCTACAGTTCTATTTCTAATATTATTTAATTTGTCTGCAGTGTGCCCCTAAAGTCATATGTTGTGTCTCTATATCCAGGATCAAAGATGCCCTCCTACTAGCAGATAAGGATCCATACATCCAAATTGAAATTTCAAATGGAAATGGAACTTCAAAGAAGGTTCCTCTCTCCAAAGCCAAAGATAAAATGGAGGCATACATGAAGCTGACAGGTAGTGACTTCAATCTATGTTGTGTATAAATTCTAAATTATTTCTCTGTCTCTCTCCCAGTATATTTACTAATGTCTGTCATAATAATACAGTTGTTGTTTTTTTGTGATACAAATTTGTGTAAATAACTTTGTAAGACACTTCTGATCAATTTGTGAAGCTGAACTGTATTGTTTGAACTGTCTTAACTTCCAATTTATTTCTGTGTTTACTCTGTAGATCAGGTCATTGAAAGAATACTCAACTCTTCTTCAGATTCTCTGAAGGAGGCAAGGGAGATTCTACACAGGGTCATGACTCGGGATCTGTACCGCTGTGTGGGTCAAGCCACGGTATGCAGCTATGTTTTTATGTATGTGCCTGTATTACAAGTCAAGTATTCACCCTGAATGGGATGCATGGATGGAGGGAAAAAGAGAAACCTGAGCTTTAACAAATCCCCACCCTGGGAAAATTTTTCAAAAGATCAGATTTTGGTGATACAAAGTACATTTACATTTGGAGAAAAGGCCAAAAGACACAGGAAAGGCTGTGTTTACAAAAAAAGTTGTGTACACGTGGACATAAACCGTCATCAGAGGCTGACACAGCAGCTCTTACTCTCACACATGCCTAGGCTTGTTGTAGTCAATGTTGCTTAAAAACACTATTTCAATCCATATTTAGTCTTTGATCATTCATCAGCAACCAAACTTACAATATCATTTTCCTTAGTGGAAGCTGGGAAAGTGTGTTGTTGAAAAGAAAACTAAGCTGCTGTTGGATAAAATTAAATATATATGCAAATTATAGGTTGGCATCATGTGATCATGCTTGCTGTGTGTTTTCTGCACTGAATAAATAATTTTCTTCACCCTCCCACTTTTCCCCTTTCTCAATTCTAGAAAAAAGAGGAACCGAAAATGTCAGGGGTAAGAATGAGAACAGCTCATAAAACAAGATTAACAAAACAATAATAATAACACACGTGTTGTCTCCTCCATCCTTCAGGAGATGAGGGAAAGTTTAAACAAAATGGTTAAAGGCATTCTTGAGGGCGGGGAAGGCGAGTTTGAAGTTATTGTGAGTTTTAATAATTAGTCAAACTTTTCTTAAAATTTTGATTTTATTTATTTTTGTTAATTTTATTTAAAAGATGTTTCCAAGCTCCACAGGGCCGCTATTTACAATGTGAATACAAACCTCTCTGTGACATTTCATTTTAGGTTGTTCCTTTGGACTCTGAGAAGGAAGACATCAGTAAAGCGTTTTTCTATCGCAAGGATAACCCTAACAAAGCAATCCCAATCGCCGAACCAGAAGTGAGAATTACAGCCTTGATTTCCATGTGTCACACATGACACATGTGTCCATGTGTCATGTGTTCTTTTTTAATGCAGCTCCATAAGACAACATTGGCTGTGTAATATGTCATTTTTATGCTGCTGTCCCTGATGGCAGGTGTCCAGGTTTCTCCCACAGTGCTTTTTTGAGGAGATACTTAGGGTTTACTGGAAGGAAAAGAGAGAGAAGTTTACAGAACAGTTTACATTTTGGCAAAAAGTCAAAAGGCACATAAAAGGTTGTGTTTATCAAAGAAGTAAGTGCGCATGCGCCATTAGCGTGCTGCCTGCTGTAACCCTAATTTCCTTCGGGATTAATAAAGTATTCTGATTCTGATTCTGATTCTGAAGCCATGTACATGTAGACATAACCTAAATTGTCATCAGAGGCTGACACAGCGGTTCTTATTCTCAGACATGTCCAGGCTTGTCTCATGCAGTAGTAGTCTTTCATGATTCATCAACAAAACTTAGAATATAATTCTCTTTACTTGAAGCTGGACGAGTGTGTTGTTGAAAGGAAAACTAGTAAGTTAATCATAGCCAAGCTGCTGCAAGGGGAAAAAACCAATACAAAATCAGCCTTATTATAGATTCATGACAGGACAAGTGGTGTGTGCTGTTCTGACACTACCTTATCACACAGTACACTCTTCACATCCAGTACACATTCATCATCACATTCTTCATGTAATCCCAGACAAACTCGATGATGTTGAGATCAGGGCTCTGTGTGAGCCATACCATCACTTCCAATACTTCTTGTCCTTCTTTATTCTGAAGATAATGTTAATGACTTTGGCTGTATGTTTGGGGTTGTTGTCCTGCTGCAGAAATAATTTGGGGCCGATAAACAATCATTTATATTTCTCAAAGGATTCTTTGTTTACACCATTTTTTTTACACCTGCCTAAAATGTTTGTACAGTACTATATATCGTAAATAACGTTTTGGAACAGTTTGAATTTGGTGGGTAAAAAAAATCCTGTTTGAAACAGAGAAATTAAGAAAAACAGATTTTCTTTAAACATTTGGTTTCGAGTTATTGTGTTTTCTGCACTGACTAAATCCTTTTCTTCACTGTCCTGCTTTGCCCCTTTCCCAGGTCAAGAAAAAACATAAACAGGAAAAATTGGTAAGAATGAGAACAGCTCATAAAACAAGATTAACAAAACAATAATATTAACACACATGTTGTCTCCTCCATCCTTCAGGAGATGACGGAAAGTTTAAAAAAACTGGTTAAAGACATTCCTGAGGGCGGGGAAGACGAGTTTGTGATTATTGTGAGTTTTAATAATTCATCAAACTTTTCTTAAAATATTTTTGTTTTGTTTGTTGTTCATTATATTTTAAAAAAATGTTTTCAACTCCACTGGGCCATTATTTACAATGTGAATATAAACACAGGCCTCTCTGTAACATTTCATTTTAGGTTGTTCCTTTGGACTCTGAGAAGGAAGACAATGACCCCGTCAGTCAAGCATTTTTCTATCGCAAGGATAACCCTAACAAAAAAATCCCAATCACCAAATCAGAAGTGAGAACTACAGTTTTGATTTCCATGTGCCGCGTGTTCTTTTTTTAATGCAGCTCCATAAGACAACATTGGCTCTGTCAGTGGCGTCGTTAGGCCTATTTTAGGGGTGCTTAAGCCTCCCTAAAATGTTCTTAAGCCCCCCTAAATAATTTGGTGTTTAGTTTTTTGTTTTTTTTTATTTATTCGATTTTTTTTTTTTTTTTACAGAACTTGCAGACAAATTCAATATAAAGATGCAGGAATATGGGTTTAAAGAAATAATAATATAAACCTGTCGCTATTCACATAAATATGATCATAACTCGGTTGGTCCCTTTCACTTTACACTGTTAAGGTAGCGTCAGTGCTTCGTTATCCAATCCGTTCCAGTTGTTCACAGGGGACATCCACATGACTGAAAATCCAGTCCTCGTTTTCACTGCTACTTTACACTCCGCTCGTATACACCTGCGGACACACTAGGGTACATGCCAAACAGCAAGAAATCATGGATATACGCAAGTTTTTCAAGAAAGTAAGTCTTCATCACTGGCTGGTAGTAACAATTAGTTAGCTCCAGCTAACAGCAGAGAGTCCCATGTAATTAATGAACCAGGTGCTCCCATTTTGATAAATAAAAACCTGGCTAGCGCACTAAGTTAAATTGTTAGCATAATGTTAATTTCTGTCACTCGTTTTAGCTCTGAAAAATCGAGCTGAGCTCATTCAGGTATGGTTATCATCAGTGGAAATAATAATAATCACTCCTCCATCCCCATTAACCTGTAGGAGTCAGGGCAGAGGATCACAAAGAGGGAGAGGGGAGAGACCTCTGCTGGAGAGGTGAGTCAAAGATTTCACAGGATGGAGTCATTTGTGATGCATATAGTCTGATTAGAATGTTATGGAACTCAATATGGATATGAAATATGAAACATTTCAGTCACGGTACAACATATAACACCTGTTTAACTTGAGCTTTCATTTAGGAGAGTCAAGGTTAGAAAGTAGAGAGAGCAAAGATATATATAAGTCAAATTAGCCTGACTCACATATTTTTGAGGGTTCTATTTTAATATTACTTCAATTCAAGTAATTTAGTAATATTTTTCAGGGCTTTAAATTGCAACCATTTTAGTCACATGCGTGCTCAAATGTAATGTTTGTAACTTCAAAATATTTGGGAGCAACAAATTACTGTGGCCCATGAGCAGAAATCGTGATATTAGCAATTTACATTACAATTCAGTATGTTTTAATGTATCTTGAAGGGTGAGGCAGAAGGAGAGGCTGAGGGAGAAAAAGGTCAACAGGCAAGTTCAAGTCAGAGAGAGCAAGGAGAGACAGAGGAGCTGCAGCAAATGGATCGAGAAGCAGAGGAAGATCTAGTTATTACAGAGAGAGGAGAGCAAACAGGTCAAGAGAGGGAAAATGATGAAGCAGCTGCAGCAACTCATTCTACTGCAGGGTTTGATTTAGATGACAAAGACACAGGGCCCAGACAGGTGAAGCTGAAGAGCTATCCACATGATACTTTTGGTACACAGAAGCGAGCATTTAACCACCGCTGGTTTGAAAAGCACAACTGGTTAGAATACTCAGTCAACCAGAATGCAGCTTTCTGCAACATGATAGTTTGGTCAGTAGCGGTTGCAAGAACTGGAAGAAAGCTTTAGCCATCTTTGGCAAGCATGAGATGGCTCAAACACATAAGGACAGTGTTGTTACATGGAAAAGCTACCAGGGAACTAGCAAACAGGGAAACGTTGCACAGATGATAGCAACTGCAAATGTGAGTGAGATAGTTGAAAGAAGAGAGTATCTCAGACGAATTGTTGCAGTCACCTCTATGTTAGGGAGACAGGGACTCCCTTTTTGTGGCCATGATGAAGGTGAAGACAGCCCAAACAGAGGGAATTTTCTTGCGTGCATGGAGCTTTTGAAGGAGTTCGATCCTTTTCTTCAAAAACATAATCCCCCATCAAATGCAGAGTATATCTCGCCAACATCCCAGAATGACATGATTGACTTGTGCCCAGGAAGTTACTAGTGTCATTGTATCTGAAATGACAAAGTCTAAAGTCTATGCCATCATGGCAGATGAGGCGAGGGATGAAAAGGCAGAGCAGATAGCTGTTTGTGTCAGGTACGTGTCAGAGGGGGCAGTGAAGGAGCGTTTCCTTGCACTAGCAGTGATAAAATCATTTGATGCCCAGTCCATTGCAAATGAGATTCAGCAGCAGATCCAAAACTATGGTCTTGCAGAGCTTAAATGTGTAGCACAAACATATGATGGTGCAGCCGTTATGAGTGGCTCCACTGGAGGTGTACAAGCACATTTTAGAAGGCTCCATCCTGAGGCTATCTATGTGAATTGTTATGCTCATCAACTCAACCTGGTTTTGTGCAATACTTGCAAGGCTGTCCCAGAGGCTGTGGAGCTTTTCAGCTTGTTGGAGTGTGTGTATTCTTTCTTCAGCACCTCCCTAGTCAATCATCATAAGTTCATGGAGACTCAGGCAAAGCTT
>NW_005187501.1:13377-16110 GCF_000239375.1 Pundamilia nyererei
AATACATTTCTTCTGTTTTCTTGTTGTACTGTATTATAAAACAGACTGAAATAAAACAATAGATCTATTGGTGGCCTAGGATGTTTAATCTGTCCAAAAAAGTAGGAAAACAATTTCTCAGTCTTGTTTTCTGTTTGTGAAATTTTGTGCTCATTCACTACGTTCATTCATATCGTGTGCATCTCTTGGGGGCTAAGCCCCCCCCCCCGTCCTTAAAACCTAGTGACGCCCCTGGGCTGTGTAATATGTCATTTTTATGCTGCTGTCCCTCATGGCAAGTTTGCCCCACAGTGGTGTTTTGAGGAGATACTTAGAGTTTACTGGAAGGAAAAGAGAAAGAAGTTTACAGAACAGTTTACATTTTGGCAAAAAGTCAAAAGGCACATAAAAGGCTGTGTTTATCAAAGAAGCCATGTACATGTAGACATAACCTAAATCGTCATCAGAGGCTGACACAGCGGTTCTTATTCTCAGACAAGAGTCAGTTTCCATATATGTACTAAAACACCAAGCTGCAAATTAATATTTATTGTGATGAAGTTTTGAAACAGCTTGAATTTTGTGGGTGACAAAAATCCTGTTTGAAACTGAGAAATTAAGAAAACGAGATTTTCTTTAAACATTTGGTTTCAAGCAATTGTGCTTTGAATAAATACTTTTCTTCTCCCTCCCATTTTTCCATTTTCTCAGCTTGAGAAAGAATACAAAAAGAAAAAATTGGAGGTAAGAACGAGAACAGATCAGAAAACAAGATTAACAAAATAATATTAATAACACACATTTTTATCACCATCCTTTAGGAGATGAAGAAAGATTTGAAAGACAAACTGAGTAAACGCTTTCGTGAAGACAAGTTTGAAGTTATTGTGAGTTTTATTAATTCATCAAACTTTTCTTAAAATCCAGATATTTTTTTTGTGTTCATTTTATTTAATAGATGTTTTAAACTTCCACTGTTTACATACTGTTATTTACATGTGAATATAAACACAGGATTCTTTGTAACGTTTCATTTTAGAATGTCACTTTGGACTATGGGATGGAAGACAATGACCCCATCAGTAAAGCATTTTTCTATCGCAAGGATAAGCCTGACAAAGCAATCCCAATATCCAAATCAAAGGTGAGAACTATACCCTTAATTTCTATGAGCTCTGTTCTTTTTTTATGCATCTCCATAAGACAACATTGGCTGTGTTATATGTCAGTTTTATGTTGCTGTCCTTGATGTCAGGTGTCCAAGCTTCTCCCAGAGCACTTTTCTGACGAGATACTTAGGGTTTACTGGAAGAACCATGAAGGACTGCAAGAAAAAGAGAGAAAAAATAAAGAAAAAGAGATCAAAAAATTCTTTAGAACCCAGTGCAAGGACTATGGCTTTGAGGTACTACTTACTTAATTCTATTTAATTGCATTGATTGGTATTACTACAAAATAAGCCTAATGATCACAGTGTAAGCAGGAAAGCTGCAGTTAAAACTGTCTATCTTGTCAGATCCCTGAGTTCAGATTAAACCTCTTAACTCTGATGTCTTGTTATTAATAATAACCTTTATTTATAGACACAGAATGCAGAAGAGGATGGTGACAATGACAGCTAAACTCCAGTACCAGTCGATCTGAACATGTGAAAGATTCAGATATCAAGTTTTTGTGTGACTGTAAGGATTTTAATATTTGAATTTGAATCAGAAAAGTTATGTGGTTTGGGTATTTTCCATTTTTTTAATTTAAATGTTAGCTATATGATTTAGTCTAGATATGAAATGTTATCAAAATATTACATACTGAATGACTTTAATAGATTTTTTTGATTGATAATAAGTGATACTAACTACTTCCTTCAACATGTATCAATATGAAATAAGCTTTTGATAATCTAATATTAATTATTTCACATAATGTTCCAACTACATATTGCATGTTTTCACTAGAATCAAACTAAATAGAACGCCTAGTTTCGATACATGCAATTTTGGGTACTGTTGTGACTTGCTCATTGTGTGAAAATTCATAATTTTTCATGTCATTGCTAAATGAAAATCTGCAGAAGTTCAAATATTTCAGCTGTTTTCCTGTTCCAATATGTTTACTGCTGATTTCTGGTAAATTCAAAATAAAGCTCTTTTTCTCTTATGTTTTGTGTCTCCGTGAAGTTCTTACAACACGACATTTGGCACAATGTCCCTCCCTCCGGTTCTGCCTGAAAAAGGTAACCAGAATGTGCCATGCACAATGGCACCGTGTGAAACTAACTTGAAACTTTAACTGCTTAAGAATAAATTATGAAAACTTACATTTTAAGCTCGTTCATCTTGTCTAATAAAATGAACCTGACACCATCTGTAAAGAATCCATACTAACACAAAGCCAACCAAGAAACTGGAGGAATGATAAAGCTGAGTAGAGCTTAACCCTTGGTAGTACCTAAAAAACGTACCCCTTATGAAGACCTAGAGCCAAAAATCGACCACGCCATAAAAAGTGCTATAAAAAGATTATACATTAATATTTTTTTCCACTTTAAATTAGCCAATATTTTAGACCTACTTCTCCTTGAAATATTCATATAAAGTTTTAATTATATTTCGCGGATTTTAACCCTCTATATCCCGGTTTTGTCACATGAGCGCACGGCCGTTTTTGGCGAAAAAAATGAAAAAATTAAATATTTTCCATAAAATACATTTGAAAGTTATATTTTATTGTACTTTTAATTAGGCCTTTGGATGG
>NW_005187501.1:16466-19520 GCF_000239375.1 Pundamilia nyererei
TTTTTTTTTCAGGACCAGAAAATGGTCTCCAGGCGGCAAATGCTCCTCCTCTAGGCCGAAATAAGTGCATTCTTGCCGGGGTAAGTCGCGACGATTAAAGATGTCCCCTGAGACAATCCAGCATATAATGCCAGGATGCAACATGCTAGCAGGCAGGGGATTCCAGGATCCCAGGAAAAACATCCAAGATCTCTGTCCAGAATAGGGCAGTCCTAGGAACAGCAGGATCTGTGCAGGACCCCTCAAGTCCCAGGATAGACAGCCTGCAGGGGCGAGAGGGTAATTTAAAACGAAAAATTCCTCTCTCTCGCCCATGCAGGTGGTCTTATCCTTCAAGCTTGGGTCTTCTACCATAGGCCTGGGAGCTTGAGGGTCCTGCGCAGTATCTTAGCTGTTCCCAGGGCTGCGCTTTTCTGGACAGAGATCTCTTATGTTGTTCCTGGGATCTGCTGGACCCACTCGCCTAGCTTGGGAGTCACTGAACCTAAGTGCTTCGATTACCACTGGGACCACTGTTACCTTCACCCTCCACATCTTCTCCAGCTCTCCTCTGAGCCCTTGGTATTTCTCAAATGTCTTGTGTTCCATCTTCCTGATTTTGCTGTCATTCGGAAACGCTACATCAATCACTACGGCCGTCTTCTTCTGTTTGTCTACCACCACTATGTCTGGTTGGTTAGCCATCACCATTTTGCCTGTCTGTATCTGGAAGTCTCACAGGATCTTTGCTTGGTCATTCTACACCACCCTTGTGGGTGTGTCCCATTTTGACCTCGGGACTTGCAGGCCATACTCTGCACATGTTTCTGTATACAATGCCGGCCGCTTGTTTATGGCGTTCCATGTATGTTCCAGCTAGCATCTTGCACCACGCTGTTATGTGCTGGATTGTCTCAGGGGCATCTGTACACAGCCTGCACCTGGCGTCTTGCCTGGTGTGATAGACCCCAGCTTCTATGGATCTTGTACTCAGAGCTTGTGCCTGTGCTGTCTTTCAGTCCAGCTTTGTCCAGCCACTGGTAGGATTTCTGGATATCAGCCACCTCCTCCACATACCGTGCAGGGGCCTATCTTACAATGATCCTCCTCTTTCTTGGGTTTCTGCTGCCTGAGGTATTCACTGAGCACGTGGTTGGTTGGGGCCATCTTCCTCATTTTTCATGTATCTTCGCTACCTCATCTTGGACTGTGGTGGTGACACTCACTAGTCCCCGGCCTCCTTCCTTCCGCTTAGCATAAAGCCTCGGGGTGCTGGATTTGGGGTGAAACCCTCCATGCATGGTCGGGAGTTTCCTGGTCTTGATGTCAGTGGCTTCTATCTACTCCTTTGGCCAACTTATTATCCCAGCTGGGTACCTGATCATGGGCAGGGCGTAGGTGTTGATAGCCCGCATCTTGTTCTTACCGTTCAGGTGACTCCTCTTGCCTGACCCTCTGCAGGTACTTGGTGGTTGCAGCATTCCTAGCGGCCTCGTCATGGTTCCCATTCACGTGTGGGACCCCCAGGTAGCTGTCCTCTATGTCTGCAGTGTTACCTTCTGGTAGTTCGATCCCCTCAGATCTGACAGTACCTTCCCTGTCTTCGTTATCATCCAACTAAACTTATCCAGTCCGAACGACATTCCAATGTCATTGCTGTATATTCTGGTGGTGTGGATCAGTGAATCGATATCTCATTCACTCTTGGCATACAGTACAGGAGATGGCTCACAACTGCTTCATTCCGTAGTCGGTATCCGTAGCCAGTCTTATCAATAATCTCGCTGAGGGGGTTCAGGCATTCCAGGATCCAGGTGTGAGGCATTGAGTCATAGGCCTTCTTGTAATCAATCCAGGCATTAAATAGGTTGGTCAGCCTAGTCTTGCAGTCTCGGCTGACTGCTCAGTCTACCAGTAGCTGGTGTTTTGCGCCTCTGGTGTTCTTGCCAATCCCTTTCTGTTCCCCACTCATGTATTGAGCCATTGCCTGTTCATCTTAGCCGCTGTTAGGGTTCAAATATTAAGGAGGGATACAGGAGGAATTCCAAAATAACAACACTGATCCGGCCGGGTGGAGTCAAACGATGATTTTAATGAACACACGTGTGGGAGATGAACACTGTACGCAGACAGCATCGATCTCTCCCTATCAATACACAAGCAGTTGTTTTATACCATCAGGGTTTAATTTTATGACGCCCCTCATGCGTCAAGCAGATACAATACATGCATAAGTTTCAAAACCACAAATGTTCTGTTGACAACTTGTGACACAGTTGAAAAAGAACATTGTCTCCGTCTCCGCGGCAGGTGCTTCCTGTCGCTGCCGGACGCCCGCTTATCGTCTGGAACATCAGCAGCAGTTCTGCAACAAACTGTCACTCATGCAGGCACAATTTTGCAGTCACAAGAAAAATATGTCTGAACTCTCACCTAGACCTTATGGAACTCCAAAGTGTTCAAAATTAAATAAATAAATAGGTCATGATGAAATAAATAACTATGTGAATAAATAAGACACAGATAGGTAATGTGAGAATGATATTGTGAAATAATGGAACACATTTTGAAAAAAATGCTCATTATTGTGAAATATATTGCATTCTGCTATATAAATTTACTTATTATTGTGAAATATTATTTCATGGTCATTATTTTTCACAATAACAGAGATTATTCCTAAGGCATTTTATTTATTTCCAGCCGTTTTTATTCCAAAATGACCTTTTTTCAAAGTCAGTCTTTATTTCAAAATCCCGTTTTTCCCGATGGTCTATGTGGAGTATACCAGGCCCAAGCACACACACACGCAGATCCGTATTGCCAAGGACCACATTTATTGATATTAACACAGCAGACAATATGACGCACAGACTGACAGCTCTCGATCCCAGCTGATATGTGTCTCTTTTCCCTTAGCGCTCCTCCACTCCTATCCGCCTCACTATATAAAGGGAAGTAAAACCACCATCAGTCCAAAATTGCCATCAGCTGTTCTTACCAGCACCGCCCCGTCGAGCTCACTGCACCACTCCTCCCCTGCAGCCGCGCCCCGGACCACACCTCCGCCACACA
>NW_005187501.1:43243-54129 GCF_000239375.1 Pundamilia nyererei
GTAAATGTGCAGTCATATTCGTTGTGTTCCCACTAGTGCTGTCAGCGTTAATCTCGTTGAAATGACGTTAACACCACAACACGGCAAATTTCCGTAAACGAGCTACCGCGGATCGCCCCGTGCGTGGGGCTGGACGGCCAACACGTTAACGAGCTAACTGCGCTAACACACTAGTTCCCACCCATGTAATTGAGTATTGCGTGGCACATCCAACATACTGTTTTACTTTAGTCCATGACGCACTTACCTTCAGGGTCATATGTCACATGAAAACCGAAATAGTTCCAAACGCCAGATCTGAATGAGGGTGGGGGAGGTTCTATTTGCCATGTTGCAAGGAGAGCTTAACTTCTGTCTGGCTAGCTTGCCCTGTGCTCAGTGAATCTGCGTTCGACTACTCCGCCTAGGCTGCACTGTCGAGCGCAGATCCACTGAGCTCTCAACACAGACAGCATTGTCAGAAGGAAAGTTGATAAAATAAATTAAAAATGTTGTATTGTTCGATACATATGCATACCGAACCGAAAGCACTGTATCGAACGGTTCAATATCGATACGAGTATCGTTGCACCCCTAATAACTACAGGCCTGGAGGTCCCCCCCCATTTTTGCACAAGTCGAGGAGCGTGTCAGGCTACATTTCACTGTGCGTTATACTTGTATAACAATGCATGTGACAAATAAAGAACCTTGAAGTAAAGAAATACTACACCATGGTGCATGTTTAAACAAGGAAAGTTTTTTGATCAAAATTATTTATTAAACAAATATACAACATTTTTTTTCACCCCCCCAAAAAATACATGTTCAAAGCAACACAACAGTGGCCCACTATCAAACAGAACTTCACTCTGTAGAGTGGGCAATCATAATGAAGCAGTTCGTTTTATTTTGTAGATTCAAGATGCTCTTCATATTTTTGGCCACCAGTTGTCACCAGAGAGGACTGTGTTGAAAAGCTTTGAGTAATGAACCCTTTTTCAATTTATGCTTCAGAAAGCTTCAATTGGCCAATACTAATTCAGCTTGTCCTAGGGTCACTGTTTTCTTCCACATATAGCTTTGCAAAAATTGATAAAAATTGCATAAAAAGCACTTGCAGCAGCAGAAAAACGCTTTGCTGATCTGATCAACTGTTCATAACACTTCCTACGTTGGAATAGACGCCAGCGCGAACTATCACCTTTACCTGCCCGAAACCGGAAGTGACGTCATTTTCGCAGAAAATGTAGGGTTTTGTTTTTTTGTTTTTTACCTTCAGGGCTTTATAAGCCTATACTGGTGTTTTTAAAAGTCATGTTTGACTTTATCTTTTTCTGTATCATTTCTGGGATGCTTAGGACTCAAATTGCACTGCTGGAAATAGTTTATTTTGATGCACATGCTGTTATTTTTGCAAATTTGCATTATAATATTTGTTTTCATTTTTCCTGCAGTATATAAAAATTGGTGTATCTCAAAAATAAAACTACGAAGACACTGAAAATAAATTTCCTGTGGTTGGAAACTATTTTGTGCAACTTTTCTGTATTTACAATTTTGAGGGATAAACTGCTTAAATTTCTCTAACTAGAAATATATGTAAAAAAACAAAACCGATTTTCAATTTTTTTGTAGTTTATTGCCCTTTTTTGCAATTTATGTAGTTACTGTGCACTTAATGCATACATATTATTAAAGGCTGGGCTATCATGGTTGTATTGATGTATAGCAACTTGAAATGCTCCCAGAAATGGCACTACAGCGTGTAAAAATATAATGATAAGCTCTGGCAGACTTGGTTCCTGAGGAGCAGCTGTGCAGGACCTGGGACCAAAAGGCTACCTACTGATTTTAAAATATGCAATAAATATTCATTAAATAATTAAACTTGTCTGTGCAAATGTTCTTCGTGTGCAAATCTATGCTCAAGGTGCAATGCTAACTAAAGTGCTGGATAATGTGCTTTTAATAAGGTGCAAATGGTGCTCTTAGCATGCTATAAAAGTTATAATGTACATGATCACAATAAGGAAGTCCTCTTCCTTGCAACCCCATAAAAGATTTACAATACTTTTGTTTGACCAGCTGTTGCCTGATAAGACTAAATGCAAAACATCACCTGTCTCTGTCTCTCTGTAATTCAGCACAATAAAATTTTCAGTTTCAGTTCTCAAGTTCTTACATGATGTAGCTGCCCTGTTCTGTTTACTGCTTCTGACTGACACCTGGGATACAGATGACAGAAGCCATTTTAGCTTGCTAGTTAACACGTGGTCATGTCAAAATATCCCCAACTTGCTTTGGCTCTAATGGAAGCGGACATATCTCTCTCCCTCTCCCTCAACGTATCTTTCCTGCTTGGCTTCTCATATCCTTGTCTAGTCTCGTGTAACTTTAACCTTCAGAGAGTCTCTCAGTCTTGTTCTCTAAAACCTAAACAATATGGATTCGATCAACTGGTTCCTCAACGTAATTGACACCCTTTTCTCAACTAGGCCTGCCGGACACAAGATGGATGGGTGGCAGAAGTGGCGCGTCGTTTGCCTGGTGGGGCTGTCGATTGAGGACATAGAAGATTTATACCTATTCGGACCATGATAACAGGGTTCTTGCTGATCGGAGCTGGCTCGGCTCTGGGTTGTTGAAGATTGAAGAAAGTGGTTACAGCTGTTCAAAACCCCACAAGGCTAGCCGCTATGATCAGGCAATGGGAAGAGCTGTGAGTTCTCAGACTGTTCTTATTGAACGCAACATGGAAAAGATCCTGGAGAAGCTCACGACTCTTCAGCGGGAAATTGACAGACCCGATGACTAGTGGAAGACATTTAGACCGGCTGTAAAATTAGAAACAGCCCGTTTGCACTAAACAAAAACATAATTTCTCTTATGTCACCCACTATCAAGGCTGGCTGACTGAGAGCAACAACTAATTCTTCTCCTTGATAATGAGACTGTTATGGCTCTCTGTGCCCATATCTTTCCAAGGCCTCCTGTGTCAGCTTTTGCCTAACTGGGTGGAAGAACACTCTCTTAAGCTGATCACAGGACACACATACACACGCATGTACACTGTTATGACCTAGGTCATTGTTGCCGTGTGGTGCTGTTACTGGCCACACCAGGCAATGTTTGTGTTATGTAAGTTTCCAGGTGGAGGCTGACCATTGGTGGAAGATGGAATGAGGCCGGCTACAAATTGGGACCTGACTGGGCCGGCAGCCCCCTCTTACTTACTTCGTGCCGTGTGACTGAGTTTTCTGAAATGAGAAGAGCTAGGCTGCAGTGAAAATAGGGTAGAGAGACTTCTATCTGGACATGGTAGCTGTAGGGGTGGGAAGACGTTTCTTTTAGAACCTTTTTCTCGTGTTTTGGGTAGGGAGACAGGTAAGAGACTTGTATTTTCTTTTGGGGTTGTCTCACTAAAGGTAAGTCAGTTCGGATTCATTTCTAGTGTGTTTGTTTGTTGTTTTGGCCATGCCCACCCCGACGTTCTCTACCTGTCGAGTTAATAAAACGACTAGTCATTGTAAAGCTGTGGCTGTGTGATTTACTTCTTTGCGGTCTTTTTCTTGTTTTCCTTGTCTTGCACTCCAGCCCCCTAGGCCGGTGTCTGACATAATTGGGGGCTCGTCCTTGCCCATTTGTGTTTTGTGGTGTTTGTGTAAGTGCATAAGTGTTTGCTGCTTTGTGTGTCTATTTCTTGGTGGCTGGTTTGTGTTGTTGGCCACAATGGAGTTAGATTTGGATAAGTTCGCTGAGAAGCCTATCTTGCAGCAGTTGAATAAGTGTAGGAAGGTGATTTCCTGCTTATTGACAGCCTTTTTGATGTGCAAACACCGTTGGTGGTGAAGAAGGACGAATTCCGGCAGCTTGTCGCTGAGGCCTTGGGTGAGAGGAGCCTATTGGCAGATGTGGCGGTTGCAAAAGGGGCAGGCAAAGCTGTTGTGGAGCCACTAGCTCCTTTACCTGCTCTTTCCACTGCTCCTCCTGTAACCACTTCTTCTGTAGCTCCTCCTATTCCTGCGGTGGGGACGTCAGCTGAGGAGCTCCAGCTGATGCTCCGCATTAAGGAAGTGGAGCTGAGTAATTGCAAGTTGGAGGTGGAAGCAATGCACCTTAGGGTGAGAGCGCTAGAGCTAGAATGCCAGCCTTGTAGCCCCAACCCTTCACCACTCACACCTGGTCTCCCCCAGGCTCCCCATCAAGATTTTGATGTGGGTAAGCACATTAAATTGGTGCCACCCTTTAGTGAGACTGAGGTGGATTTGTTTTTTGCTGCTTTTGAGCGTGTTGCTAATGCTTTGAAATGGCCAGAGGAAGTTTGGGCCTTGCTGCTGCAATGTAGGCTTGTAGGTAGGGCTCAGAAGGTGTATGCTAGCCTCTCAGCGACTGAAAGCTTGGATTATGATGTTGTTAAAGCTACTGTGTTGCGTGCTTTTGAGTTGGTGCCTGAAGCGTACCGTCAGAAATTTTGGCAGTGTGAGAGAGGGGAAAATCAGACTTATGTGGAGTTCACGTGTGAGAAAGGTCTGCTTTTTGATAAGTGGTGTCAGACTAGCACAAAGTCAAGGAGTTTGCACAGTTGGGAATTGTTGCTTTTCGAGGATTTTAAGGGGTGCCTGCCAGAGTGGGTTGTTGTCTATTTAAACGAACAGAAAGTTGAGTCCCTTGCAAATGCAGCAGTCTTGGCGGATGAGTTTGCTTTGAATCACAAAAGTGGTTTTTCATCTCCGACGTGTCGGAGCCCTAGAGTTTCGCCTGGGGGGGCCACGATCACCTCCGGTTTCACGGCGCAGCCCTGCAATGCCGGGAGGGGACTACAGATGTTTGTACTGTCATTAACTCGGTCACCTCATTGCTTTTTGTCCAGAGCTAAGGAACAAGGAGGTATTGTAGAGTAAAAACACATCTGGAGTGGGGCCAGTACAGTGTTGTTCTACTGTGGACCACCCTGGGCCAGTGCCAGATGGGGTGTTACCAGTGGAGATAGATGAAATGTTCAAACCTTTTATCTCTGTAGGTTCTTTTTCACTGTCTGGTGATGCAGCGGAACGGGTTCCAAACCGCATAATAAGGGATCCGACCGCAAAGCATTCTGTAGCACAGCGTAGAATTGTGCCTACAAGCGCGCTGATCCACACAGGTATGCACACGGGTGTTCACTGCTCGTAGACCCAAATTACACCTTTCTTGGCTGCTACTTCGAAGCACATCTATCCTGCGTGCTGCACAACAACATTGAATATTTAGTATTTACTGCTGTTCACACTTAGCTAGATTAATGCGATGGTGTTGTGTTTAGTATGTTGCTTTGTTTTGTTTTTTTTGTTTTTTTTTGCTTGTTTTCTATTCTTCTCTCAACAGGTGATCCAGGAGATTTTTATTTTTTTTTCTCCCCCCCCCTTTCTCACTGTCCCTCTCCCCTTCTGTTTTTCCTTTCCTTCCTCTTTCTTTCTCCCTTTCCTATCCCTCACTCATGTCTGTCCCGTCTGTAACATCTGAAAATAAAATATAATAAATAATAAAAACAAAGATCGACCAAATGGACCAATACGGCAATGCCACGATGATCCATTTGGCAAAGTAAATCCATTGGGTATCCTTGTTGGTCTTCAGACAACAATTCTGATGGCTAAAGAACCAAATGGGACAGGCAGAAAAAAAAAAAAAGGAATTGTGCCTTACTCTAAGCAGTCGTATTGTGGCTCCAATTTGTTGGTGTGGGGAATTAAGATGAGTATTTTGCACATGCCCCTTCATAGTGTTACCTTGACCTCCCCCTTTGTATCTGGCACGGTGCGGGTGGGGGTGCAAGATCAGCTGCCAATTGAAGGCATTGATCTTATTCTGGGAAATGACTTGGCTAGGGGAAAGGTGTTTCCCGCCACTCCTGAAGTCACTGAATGCCCTACTCTGGATGTTTTGTGTCATACCTCTTCTGGACTCTGCGACTCCACAGTTTTTCCGGCATGTGTGGTTACATGTGCTCAAGCTCGTCTCCTTGGTGACGTGGTGGACATATCTGAGACGTTCTTGGATGGCTCTGAATCACATACTAGCCCTTCCCTGGAGGTAAACGGTGAAAAATCTAGGGTTTTTAGTGTGGCATCAGATGACTTGTGTTTGTCGGTGAAGAGGGAGCAGCTCATTGAGGCTCAACAGTCTGATGATACTTTGTCTGTCTGCTGATCTGCTGCCCTGCAGCAGGTGGCTGTAACCAGTTCTGTGTCCTACCAATTTGACCACGGGGTTCTGTTGCGCAAGTGGACTCCGGTGTCTGGGTTAGAGGGTGATGTGGTCAGTCAGGTTGTTGTGCCGATGGAGTACCGACCCCAGATTTTGAGTCTTGCCCATGAGCATCATCTGTTGGGCCACTTAGTGATTAGAAAAAACATATGACAGAGTGCTCTGCTATTTTTTTATTTATTTTTTTGGCCAGGGCTTAAATCTGATGTGGCTCATTATTGTCGGTCCTGTCATGTCTGTCAGGTGACTGGCAAGCCCTACCAGGTCATCCCTCCTGCACCATTACATCCCACCCCTGTAATAAGTGAACCCTTCGAACATGTCATAGTAGACTGTGTAGGGCCCTTGCCGAAGACCAGGGCAGGTTTCCAGTATGTACTTACCATAATGTGTGCAGCCACATGATTTCCAGAGGCCATTCCCCTGCGATCACTCAGGGCGAAGGCCATTGTGAAAGCACTAGTTTTTTTCTACATTTGGGTTACCAAAAAACATTCAAACCGACCAGGGGTTCAATTTCCTGTCTAGGGTTTTTGCTCAAGTTATGTCGGAACTGTCTGTTAAGTACCGGGTGTCTAGTGCTTATCACCCAGAAACTCAGGGGGCATTGGAGCGATTCCACCAGACTCTAAAGGCCTGGTGGAATCAGGCCTTTAGAGTACAATCAGGCCTCAGTACAATCAGGCCATGTACTGTGTTGAGACTCATTCAGAATGGGATGTGGGCCTGCCGTTGTTGCTGTTTGCCAATTAAGAAGCCACACAAGAGTCCCTGGGTTTTAGCCCGGCGGAGTTGGATTTTGGACACACTGTGCGCGGACCCCTGCGTCTGCTCCAGGAGAGGTGGCTTGCAGACCAGCCCAGACCCGCGCACAATGTACTTGATTATGTGAGTTCGTTTAGGGAGAGGTTGCACGCTGCGTGTGAGCTGGCACGTAGCTCGCTTTCTAATACCCAGAGTAAAATGAAGGTGAGGTATGATAGGAAAACCCTCAAGCGTACCTTTCTGCCTGGTGAGCATGTTTTGGTTTTCCTACCCATCGTGGATTCTTGTCTTCAGCCTCGCTTCAGTGGTCCTTATGAGGTTGAGCACCAAATCAGTGACATAGATTATCTGATTAAAACAGGTGGGCGGAAAAAGTCCCGCTCTGTCACATCAACATGTTGAAGAAATATGTGGTCCATGAAAGGAGTCATAGCAACATGGGCTCCCCTGTTGTGACGGTGGGATCACCCACTTACCAACCTGAGGTGGATGGGTTGCATGAGCACCAGGGACCAAGCTCTGGGGCACGCTTGGAAAATTCTAAAATCCTGGAGGATCTTGAGGCTCATTTGTTTTACTTGTTTTATCTTGCTCCTCAAGCTGATGAATATGGTGCTATTGGGTGTCCATGGCTGTGAAGTTTACTTAGACGATATTGTAGTTTATTCACCAACATGGCCAGAGCACATGGACACGCTGCAGGAAGTTTTTGCCCGGTTTAAGGATGCCTGCCTGACAGTGAATCTTGCCAAGTGCGAGTCCGGCAATGCTGTGGTTACCTATCTGGGGGAACAGGTGGGATAGGGGCAGGTACTCCCTCTAACGGACAAGGTCAGGCCAATTTGGATTTCCCAGTACCAACAACACAGCGTCAGCTTCGCTGGTTTCTGGGTATGTGTTCTGCAAAAATTTTGCCATAATGGTTATTCCTTTAAATGCCTTGTCAAGTCCGCCATGCCTCTTTTTGTGGAACTCAGACTGTCAGAAAGCGTTTGACTCAGCCAAAGCTCTGTTGTGCAGTGCCCCATTGTTAGGTGCCCTTGATTTTACTCGCACTTTCAAATTAGCAGTGGATGCCAGTGTTTATGGTGCAGATGCTGTACTTTTGCAGGAGTATCATCGGGGAATTGATCATCCAGTGTGCTACTTCTCAAAAAAGTTCAATAAGCATCAGATAAATTATAGCACAATTGAGAAGGAGACTCTAGCATTACTCTTGGCCCTCCAACATTTCCAGAATTACAAGCCTTGGTGGGGTTGTTCTCATATTGTTTGCCTACCTCCGAGCGTACACCTTGGATCATTCAGTGGAGAACATCTGGTTTATTCTCCTGATGGTGTATTTTATGGTTATTCCTTCTAGAAACCTGATTGCTAGCCTAGCTAGATGACAGAAACCAGGTGTAGGAAATACTAGTTAACATGTTTTATTAACATTAGTTGTCACTATTTTCCACAGTAGAAAGGCTGCAGAAGATTGTCACCTTAAATCAGACAACAATTGTATAGTTACTCTACTACCTATTGTTTTGTTTTGTTTTCATACTATGGGTGATGAAAAATCTCCTGAATCTGTTGGAATAAACAAAATCAGAATATAGTTTTCATACATACTTGAATTATATGCACTAACAGGGCCAAATGGAGTTGCTGAACAGTCCTTAGAAAACCGGATCACAAAAAATTGGCGCTTTCGAGAGTACGTTTGCTAATCTTAACGCCATGTGATTCAACTAATAACACAAGGATTTCATCATTTGTGAAGCTACGCTGAAAATACTGAGCAATTTGTGCATTCATGACTGGCTGTAATACTGGTAGCTTAGCTGTAGCATTTGTAGCTGAGGGCTTCAGCTTCCAGGTAACAAGGAAATGGCGTCAGTCACGTAGATTACTGATCGGCAGTAACTCTTAATTTCGAGTTACTTTTCTTAAAATTTTGAGTTAATAAATCAAAATTTCGAGTTAATAAGTTGAAATTTCAAGAAAGATAGGATACCTTTTCTTTAGTGGCGGAAATGGGCTTCCATAGCTCCCGCTTCCTCCGTAGAAGTAAATACAGTATTTGTCTGTGATGTGAGCCTTCAAGTGACCCTTTGCTTTCAGCCGTGAGTTGTATCAAAGTACTGTTTAAAGTGTTGTCACAGGGATCCAGTTTTTCTAAGTTTTATCTCAGCTGCTTTTAAGATGGGATTCGGTGTGTCTCATCACTGGAAAGGTTATCCTGTTAACCTAGCCCTGAAGATGCACATTTCCTCATCAATCTCATCATCTCCTCAGCTTCTTTACTCCTCTAGTCTTTGTGTCTTGCATACAAAAATATTGATTAACAGCTCCATTTTTTACTTGAAATTTCGCAAAATTAATACATCTAATATTTGACAGCCTCCAGTTCACTGACTGCATATTGGCCTTTTCCTCGGTGAATGAGAGGTTAACTACCCTATAGCTTGGTGTTGGTTTTCTAATAGGAGAATTTAACGCATAGCTGGGAGGAATGCCCTGCCACAATTTACCTAACAAAAAATGTAAAAGCTGGTTTCCAAAGCAGATTTGTCCAAATTTCAGGCCAGTGACAAGTTAGTGAGAAATAAGAGCTTTAGTAAAAGCTTCAGCAAAGAACTCTTTCTCATCCTGAAGAACACTAGCATACTGTTGGTGTTTTTACCCTTTTTGCTTCACATTGTATCAAGTTACTTGCTAAATTAGAAAATTACACTTTTATTAAAGCATTCTTTGTTTAAGGTACAGAATTACAAAGCAGGCAAATTAGCATGATGTCACAATCACAGAATTTCTGTGGGTGATCTGCTGTTGGTAGTAAACGGTAAGAGACACGTATGTCTGATCAGATTTAGGAGGCTAGAGAGGAAGAGTGGTTTGTCTCACTGGGCTACAGTACAAATATGGTTCATTGTAGAAGGTTCAATGTGACTGATGCAGTTACTGTGTACTCACTTGTGAGTGAGTTAGTGTTAGAATTTCTGCATTTGATTTTGTTACTTTCTTAATTTTTCTTATTTTGTCTTTTGTTAAATTTTAGATTTGATACATTGTCAACCACAGTTTAAAAAAAAAAAACTTGTTCATATTTTTAAAAAGCAGAGTACCAAAAAGATGAATTTTCTTGCCATGAACAAATCATCTTCGTTTTTTGTTTTTTTTTCCAACTTTATTATGAAACAAAATCAACTTTAAACAATCGGCCATTATAAGACAAATAAGTCAAAGTCAACAGAAACAGCAACAATTCACAAAGTCTTCACATTTAGCAAGAATATGAATTTATACAAAACACTGTACAAAAAATTGAATATGTTTATTCCACACATCATAGAAAAATGCATAATTGTTCTTTTTGGTACAGCTTCTGGATACACAGAGTTGTGGATCAAGACTCTCTCACCACTTCCTTAATGATTCTTAAATGTAGTTCATTGGTTAAAAAGAGATCAAACACAGCTGACTGATGGCAATGGTTCCTTCAGATCTTCTAGGCTCCAGACATGAAATGATATCTGAATGTGAATTCTTTTTTACAGAAAATCTAGTATATGACATCTTCAAATAACATGCTAACATTCCATTTTTGAAGTATTGTTTTAATTTCTGAGACATACTTAAATACTGAGTATGTAAAAGGAAATGTTGTCTGTGAAGGTTCTCAGTCATCCAGGTCATCGTAGTCAAAGGAGCTTGCAAAGAAAAGCGTCTGGACTTCTTTAAGTTACTTGAAGACGAGTAAGGTAAGCGACCCATGTTGTAGGTGACGTCAGACGCCGGAGATTTGGCGGGAAAAAAGCAAATGGTAGCATAGAGTTTAACAAAGGTTTTTCAAGCTTCAGTATTACCAAATATACTAATCAATTGTCATATAACTAACAACATCTGTT
>NW_005187501.1:84933-86436 GCF_000239375.1 Pundamilia nyererei
TGTGTGAATGGGTGGATGACTGGATATGTAAAGCGCTTTGGGGTCCTTAGGGACTAGTAAAGCGCTATATAAATACAGGCCATTTACCATTTTACCATTTAAATAAAATGTGGAATAACTTGCAAACCCATATTTTATTCACAATGGAAAATATGTCAAATAGGTAGCTTTTAATTTGATTGTAGTATCATGTCTCAAAAAACTGTGTGTGTGTATGTGTGTGTACTATATGGGCCATGTTTACTACTGTGTAGTCTCTTGTCTAACAGCAGACCCATTTTCCTTTAAGCTTTGGAAACTAAGGAGACAGGTTTCAAGGCTTTTTCTTGACACTGATTGTGATGTTGTACACTAAAACCTGCTGTTTTGCCACTGCTCATCAAAATCATGCACAGAAAAAAATGGCAAACAAACTGTAAAATAATTTAAACTATACATGTGAACAAACCCTCCCTATTAATGCCAGAATATGACCAGAGTTACTGGCAAAGGAAAACCTTGACTATTTACCTCAATTAAAAATAATCTTAGACTGGATTGGAACTTTTGTACAAAATCAAATGGCTGGTAATGAACAGATGCAAGGCCATTGATGCTTAAACCCTTTTCCAAAAAAGAAGATGTATGTTGTATCACAAGAGGAAAGTATAGAGTTCTTAAAGTTGAGTTATTTACATTTTCAGCCTTAACGTTTTTTAATCATTGTGCTTTAAATCAGGAAAGCTGATTTCATTTTTCCTCACTTAAAATTCTTGCTTATGCTAAAGCAAACAATAGGAAATTTTTGATGGAAAGTGCCTTTAAGTCAACAGAGTCTGAATCAACAAGGCAGCCCTGAGAGTGATCCCACAGCTGAGGATTATTTTGGGATTGGTTTTCCACTACCTGTAGAGTGAAATTACTCCGGAGAGAATAATCTGTTGGACTTTGCACCAGGAGAGTATGTCATACGTAATGACAGGAGGTGCAAGCTGCTCCACATAAAGAGGCTAAGAGCCAGCCTGACATTTTAGATACACCACCATTGTTGTATAGGCTGTCCTCACCAAGCTAAAATTGCCAACAGTGTTTGCAGTGCAACATTACTGGTACTAAATAATGGTTTTCAAGTCATTTTTTGCTGAACCTTTTGTTCAACAAAATATTGTATTTTATGTACCTATTAGGTCTGTTGAGATATGATAAAGGCAACTGGATTTGTAACCCAGCCAATGGGCACTGATGCATTCTTTATATGTTTATCCAGAAAAATTAAGACCTTTTACTACTTTTCCAAACCTACTTTGAGTCCTGAGACTTGGGTGTTTGATGGGTTTTTTTGGTCATAAGCTTTCCACTTTCCTTTCTAATAATCACAGTTATTTCTAGTAACATAATTAGAATCAGAATCAGAATCAGAATGGGGTTTATTGCCAGATGTTGAGGTTTACAACATTAGGAAATTGCTGCGGTGCTTCAGTGCAAACAATAAGAATTAAAGTGCTATGTAGAAAGAAAGATATG
>NW_005187501.1:86615-99817 GCF_000239375.1 Pundamilia nyererei
GAGCCTCCTGCCTGAGGGGAGCAGGTCAAACAGACTGTGTCCAGGGTGAGAAGGGTCAGCTGAGATCCGGGCTAAGGTATAAGACCAACAATTTTCAGACATTATCACACACTAAAACTGCCATGTAAAACTCTAAAATGTAATATTTTAAAGTCTGTTTTAATTACCTTGGCCATGGCGATTGAACTTCAGTCTGCACAAGAAGGATGTCTTTAGGAATTAGGAATACTTTATTAAAAATAAATAATGTTCCTAAGCACAGGTTTCACAGCAGTGATGTGAAAATGTGAAGGTGTGTAATCGGGAGGAGAGAAAGTGCCACATCCATAAACAGAGAGACAGAAAAACAGGATGGGAGCAAAGGGTGGAGAAGAATCATAAAACACTAAACAAATATATCTGTATATAGAGAGAGGAACTTGCAGTACATAGCAATCAGAACTCCATGTTGCTGACAGAGACATCCTTCTTGTGCAGACTGAAGTTCAATCGCCATGGCCAAGGTAATTAAAACAGACTTTAAAATATTACATTTTAGAGTTTTACATGGCAGTTTTAGTGTGTGATAATGTCTGAAAATTGTTGGTCTTATACCTTATACCTGATTAGAAGTGCTCAGTGTAAGCATCATTATTATCTGTGTCGTTCAATAAACAGTGATGATGTTTTTATTTTATTTTATTTTTTTAAATCCATAGTCAATCTTAAATAAGATCCCTAAAAAGTTATTACTAGTCATTACTAAAAACAGGTCCTATGTCAGCACATATGCATACACTGAATTTTGTTCTGTGTTGAAGAAAGATTCGAATTTTTATTGATTTTTAATGCACAACAGTCCAAAGGTCTCTTGGCTTCCATCAGGTTAGTGTCAGTTTCTTTTTGTGTTTAGAGGAAGGCCAATAACACTGAGGTTTATATACTCAAATGTATCCCTGGAATTGAATTTGCTTTCCAAGCACATGTTTAAATACCTTGCAGTAAAAATGAGCCTGCACTGCACTTCCTCCATTTTCGAACCAAAATGTTTTTTGAAATATTCGTAACTTCATCCTAAAATTTTAACTGTACCTGAACTACCTGAACAAACATCATCAAGATGTTTGTCTACATGCTTGCAAAAAGTGAGGGGTATAACAAGTCTTCTTTTTTTCACTGAATATCCTTTTTTTATATTGGGCTATATTTGGTTAGGGCAAACTAATCTAGTGATTACTATTCTGTCCTTGCAATGAGATCTCATTTTCAAAGCTCATTGTTTCTGCTTCAAAGCAGAAGTGAGCTCATAATTAATAAATCAGTTAAAATGTCCTTACCTCACCTACAAAAGAAGTGCAAACTCAAACTTATCACTGGATTCATGAAGCATGTGCAGTGACCAGTTTTGCTCACAATAACTGCATAAGAGGAGACAAATACTCCAGTCTCAAGAAACAGAGGAGCATCATGTCATGATGCCATCACCTCAGTGCTACTGTTTTTTGTTTTTTTTTATTCCAATAAAGGTAATACATACTATTGGTGATATTGTAAAAGTGAGTGAGATTTTTTGTTTTTTATTTCTTGATTGGCTGCATCAGTCTTGTGTTGTGGCTGTCTGTGGAGTTCTGAAAGTGAAATTCCTAGAAATATATGTGTAATGATGTCACAGCAAAAATGACAGAGCAGGTGGGGTCGTATCTACCAACTGTCTTCACCAGACATTAGTGTAAACTAGCTACTGATCAAGAGGCACAGTATCGGTTTGGAACTGAAAGGCATTGACAGTGAAGGTATTTTAGTGGTTGACTTTATCAGAGATGTATTTGTAGGAGCTTCCATTAAAGCACACAAAACAATTTCAGGTTTACATGGTAGAATAGTTCGGAATAATGCAGCTCTTGCCTCTGGATAGGTCTACCTGATACCCCCATATTAGTTTTCTTCCTATATCATCATAATAATAACATTGGCCCAGGATCGTGATTTTCACAGGATAACCGATGCCCTCTAGAGGACTACATATATCCCACAACATGCTAGAATGGCAATTTATAACATCTAGCCCACAAAATACAGTTTTTGTTTTAGTTGTGAATGTGATGCTATTCCTTCAATAGTTTGTTTGAAGTCCTAAGTAGGTGAAATAAAATACGTACTTCCCCTAATTCTCCTAAGCATTGTACTAATACCATTTCATACCATAAAATAGTCACACAGTGGGCCCATCTATTCAGAACCATTTATTGCAAAGTTGATTTAACAGTATTGCCAGAATGTTCAAGGTTCCTTTATTACATGTTGCCACCATTTGTAGGTACAGACTGCGAACAGGAAATAGTAACTTCCAAACCTCTTTATAGTAGAGAGGAATTGGGCTCTTACTAAGCAGTAAGAAACAGAGGGCAGTTTGTCAATCTTTTGTTTAAATAGCCTTTTAGTCATTGTGAATAAACTTCTGTATTTGTGATTTTTGTGTCGAAGCCTCAGAAGTGATAAACAGAATATCGTTGTCATATTTTGGTTATGAGTATCGAGTATAAACTAATTAATTACTTGTATGGTTTGTTCTTAGGGGAGGGGCTTAAGCTTTATGAGGCTGAGTTCCTGAGGGTGGAGTTCAAGGTGGCTCTGTAAGAATAAAGGCTGGTCGGCCTTTGAAATTATCTGTAGTTGATTTATAAGTCTCCTTCATTTTTTTTAACAGTTTGTTTGTACAAATTTATTTTTGGTTGTTCATACCACCAACCTGTGCCACCTGACTATCAGTATTTCTTCTTTTTTTTGTAAACAAATTGCACCTCGGGTGAAGAGAATCCCTGGTTCCACCGCATCTGTGACCCCCTTAAATGTGCCCTCTGGATTTGTGCTCCACTTGAGTCTGAGTCCTAAAGAGCTCACACAGTCACAAAAATTTTTAATATTTTACTTTTATATCAAAACCACATTTATTCTTCTTCAGCGTCCCCAAATTTATCTGCTCATGATGCTTTCAGAAAAAAAAACATGCATAAAACCTGCACTTTCATATTACCCACAGTATTATTATTATTTAAGACATTGTTGCCTCACTGGGAGGGTGTGCTTGTTTTTAAGGCACTAATTTGTGCTACTTGATAGTAATAATTATTGAGATAAACTGAGCAGCTACATCTTGGTATAGAAATCAGTGCACTGTCAGTAGAACAGTAAAGAACTTTCCACTCCCATGTTTACATATTTTCAAATGTGTCATCAGGCTAAATGCCCCCCAAAATACTGGCACTGTTCCTCTTTAGTAAAATCCAACAGAAGTGACTGCCCCTTGTGCAAAGCACTAGTAAATGTAGACCTAAATATCACATCACAGCTTTGACCAATTTTTTTTGTCTCTATGGGCTTTCTTGCATCACATATGCTTAAAGTGTTTGTTTGGTAGCATCTTGCAGTAAAATGGCTGATCATAAGATGTTAAATGTGTTATGTTAAACACAGAAAAAAGGTAAGTTGTAGATTATGGTTTTTAGGAAATATTTTTTGTTGTTCATGTTTAATTCCTTAACATTAGTTGTTTAATTCTATGAATCTTTTCCCTCTTGCATTGGAAAATAAATGGGTGTGTGGGTGCTGTCCTGAGCAGCACACAGCATTACATGCTTTACTGTTACCTTTTGGTTTTTCAACAGCTGTTATTAATCCATCCACATGTACCTTTTTAATGGTTATGGTATATTGAGCCTGTTGGCAGTCTATGACAAATAAGAAGTGAAATATAGTAACAAATCAAATTAAGGGAGAATAAATAAAATAAAAATAAAAAAGACTCAGCGCTACTACTCATCTTTAGATAGACACAGTTTATCAAAAAAATTTCTTTCTTTTTTTTCACTCAGGTGTTTAATGATCCCATCCATGGCCACATCGAGTTACCTCCACTTCTTGTCAAGATCATAGACACGCCCCAGTTTCAGAGACTACGAAAAATCAAGCAACTTGGGGGCGGTTATTATGTTTTTCCAGGAGCGTCACACAACCGCTTTGAGCACTCAGTTGGGTATGTCAACATGTTTGGAGTTACACATTTTTTGATAAATTGTTTGTTTTTTCAGTTTTTTTCATGGTGAACTGTGTGTTTTGTGATACAGAGTGGGGCATTTGGCAGGAGAGCTTGTAAAAGCTTTGAGGGCAAAACAGTTGGAGGAGCCGTCACTGAACTCAGAATCCCTCATCAATGACCGAGATGTCCTTTGTGTGCAGATTGCAGGCCTTTGCCATGACCTGGGTAAATCATACACGCGTTTTTCAGTATTACATGCATTATATTGAAGATGTAAGGTGGCTCTGTCATGTAGTCCATACACCCCTCCTTCAAACAAGTTGTTCTGTTTGAAAGTTGGAGGAGACTGTTTTTTCCTGGAAATTTACAAAAGTATTAATAACCAAATATAATCAAATAGATTTTTATTTGATTTTTGTCAGTGCCTTACAGGAATTTATCACAAGTCACCCAATCTGAAGTTCACACACATTCACCTTTTTTTTCCCCTTCAATTCAAGGTCACGGGCCTTTTTCTCATGTCTTTGATGGAATGTTCAACCCTCAAGCAGACCCAAATGGTGAAAAATGGGAGGTAAGAAAGAAAAATATTAGTTTCAGTTTGTGTGAAATGGGTCGTAGCAGTCATTCCAAAAACTGAAACATATATAAAAATACAGAAAAAAATGGAAATGGACCAGCAATTATTTCGCTGTTTTTCTGGTCTCACTGACCACTTGAAGCACTACAAAACTTTATTTCCACACACTTTGAGCACTTTCTCTACTTTACATGGCCCATTGACAAATACATATTAACAGAATATGCACATCTTTGGATCATGTGAGAAGTACCTGGAGGAAATCCAAAGTCCATACAGAATAAATACAGATTCACTGAGTTAGCTCCACTGTGACTGAAGACTGAAAACTTAAAACAAACTGTCTCTGTCCAAAGTTAGGAAAATCTGAGCCTCTGTAAAAGAAACTGAAGAATACTAATTTAGATGGATGTAAAAACAAAAAACAAAAAACAAAATCATATTGGTGCAGGCAGGGGGTGAAAAGAAGAACAGTAAATCTCTCCTTTTGTTACTGCTGTCAATATTTTACATCTATTATGATGGGGCTTTTATTTGTTTAAATAAAATTTAATTAATAAATTTGCCAAGTAACATTAGCTACAGCAGTTCCACTAAATGGTAAATTAACAATGAACATGCATTTCACAGGTTAGGTCAGACCTGTTGGCTTTGTAAAAGGAATTGTGACTGTTACATTTGAAATTTGAAAAGCATATAAATGTTGTTTGATTACTTATTACCTGAGAAGTTAACCTGTGTTTTTGTTTGTTTGTTTTGGGGGGGTGGAGGGGGGGTCCACTTTGAATCTGTGATCATTAAAATGCTTGTCTTTGTGTTCTTGCAGCATGAGGATGCCTCTATATTAATGTTTGATCACCTAGTGGATGACAATAAACTGACGCCAGTGATGAATGAGTACGGACTGATAACAGAAGGTGACAATGAGAATGACCTGGTGTTTATCAAGGAGATGATTAAAGGATCTGTGAAGAACAATTCACCTCTGAATGAGGTATTCATCGTTTTTTTTTGTGTGAATGTTTTGAAATCAGTCAGGATTATTCCTGGAAAAAACTGTGCCTAACGTTATTATTCTGGCTTCATCTCCACAGCAGTTGTATAAAGGTCGAAACAATGAAAAATCCTTTCTCTATGAAATTGTGGCAAACAAACAAAATGGAATAGATGTGGACAAGTTTGACTACTTCGCAAGGTGAAGCTTGCTATCCAGTAAAACTGTCCTCTTTTAACTTGTATTGCTAAATTTCTCTGTATCAGTTCCTGTTGAACATCAACAATATTCAATAATGTTTGTTTTACTACACGATATGAAGAATCTCAGGAATACTTTGAACATCTTTGTGGGGGGAATGGTTGTTTTTTGAAATCCACATCTTCTCACTCCTATTTCAGGGATTGCCACCACCTGGGCATCCAGAACAACTTTGACCATCGACGCTTTATCGTATTTGCCAGAGTGTGTAATGTGGACGGGCAGTTGCACATTTGTTCTAGAGACAAGGTGCTGACCTGTTTTGGTTTTTTTTATTAATTTTGAAAAGAGCGAGCTATTTATCTCATTATCTGTGACTAAACTATAGGCATGCTTTCAACAGGAAATAGCAAATCTGTATGACATGTTCCACACAAGAAACTCTCTCCACAGAAGAGCCTACCAGCACAGAGTAAAAATGGCAGTAGAGATTATGTGAGTACCTGTAGTTCAGGTGTCAGTACTACACAACATTTAATTTGTCTACTGTCTCACCTAAAACTGACATGTTGGCCATTTTTATTCAGGATTAAAGACGCTCTCTTAAAAGCAGATCAGGACCTCCAAATTAAATGGGCAGAAGGGGAGGCTTGCTGTCTCTCCGAAGCTAAAAAGCACAAGGAGGCATACACCAAGCTGACAGGTAGAGGATTTGAAGTGTGGTGTTTAAAATTAACTACTCGTTTAACTTTTAAAACATCTGAACTTGTCTATACATGCATTTTATTTGTTCTGTTTGCTCTGTAGATGAAGTGATTGAACAAATACTCCACTATGATGCTTCCACCCCTTCCTCTCTGGAGGAGGCAGCACAGATTATACAGAGGATAATGCGTCGAGATTTGTACCAGCTTGTGGGTGAAATAAAGGTCTGCAGTTATATTTTCATGTGTTTGTATTACAAGTTCACTATTGACAGCTGAAGATGTTTTCTTATCTACAATTTCTAAACCTGACATTATGAATATGCAGTCATGGCCAAAAAGTTTTGACAATGGAACAAATTTTTCATGTGCATGGCTGCAAAAAACGTTTAGCAACAATAAATTTTTGTTGCTAATGTTGCTTGACGAAAGGAATTTCAATACATAGTCTTTAATAGTTATTCAGTAAACCTCTCTTATTAGCCCAGTTTAATCTCCATGTTTATTCCCTGTTGTTGTTAATAAAATCAACCTAATATAAAGCCTGGTGTCAGCACGTGATATGTGACTGGCTTTTCTGACATTGCCTTTACACACATGCCCTAACAGGAGCTAGACAGGTATACACTACTACTACTTTCTGAGTATTTTTTCTATGTGTGAACTAAAACACCAAGCTGTAGATTTAAATATTTTAAAGTCTTGGAAGACCTAAGAAAGTCTTGAATTTAGGAATCTAAGAAAAGTCCAGTTTCAAACCGAAAAAAAATTGAAAATTGAGAAACACATGGAAGGAGTGTAAGGTAAAGGTTCTCTTACTGTTACCAATAATGAACAAATCTCTGTCTTCTCACTCCAATTTTTCTGACTTTCTCAGCTCAAGAAAAAAGACCAAGAGAAAGCAGAGGTAAGAATGAGAATTCATCATAAAACAAGATTAACATATCAATAATAAGATAAAGGCTCAGGTTCTCTCTTCCTTATTTCAGGACGTGACTAAACGTTTAAAAACAGAACTGGCTAAAGTCATTCCTAAGGATGGAAAACAGGATAAAAACGACAACTTTGAAGTTAAAGTGAGTTTTTAATTTAATTGCCTTCAATAAGTCTTTTCTTAATATCTTGGATTTTGTTAATAATCATTTGATTCAAAAGACGTTGCGAACCTCCAATGAGCCATTATTTACATGTGAATATAAACACCAGCTTCTCTGTCACACTTCTCTTTTAGGTTGCCAAATTTGACTATGGAAAGAAAAATGAAGACCCGATCAGTAACTATACATATTTCTACAGCAAGTTTAACCCTACCATTGGATTCAAGATCAAGCCAGAAGAGGTCAGAATCACAGTGCATATATAGGACAACTTTCTGCTGCACATTTTGTCATTTTTATGTCACTGTCCTTGTTGTCAGGTATCCAATCTTCTCCCAGAATGCTTTTCTGAGAAGCATATTAGAGTTTACTGGAAGAGACGTAATGATAAGCGTCTGGAAGATGCAAAGAAGTGCTTCGAGGCTGTGAAAAAGGTATTAATATTAGAGTCCTAATTACGAATTACAGATTTATAACTTTGCCTTTTTGGTTGTACTAATGAACTTTATATAAATACAGGAGGTGGAGGAGAATTGGAGAATTAGAGTGACGTCAAAAAAGCAACAGCAGGAGACGCCCAGTGAATCTGAAGATGTTAAACATTCAGACACTAAGTTTTAATGATACTGCAGAGATTCTGAAACAGGAATTTAAATCATAAAAGTTAAGTACTTTGTCTATTTTACAATATCTTCTTTTTGTTTTTTATCTTTTATTTTAACTAAGTGGTTTAGTTTGGAAATTAAATATAACCAATATATTTACATACTGAATGATTTGTAAATCTTCCACATCTCCGGTTGATATGGTTTTGTGGTTAGCAAGGCTTTTTTACTTTCTGCAATATGTATCTATGTGAAGTAAGAACCTAAAATCTAAAACAAGTCATGTATTGCATAAACTATATATCACGCAATTTTCACTATTATATTATATCACATAGCTCAGCTCTGATCAATATATGGTTAAGACAAGCATTGGGTACTCTTGTGAGTTTTGACTGTGTGAAAATTTATTCTTTATTATGTAATGGGTCTCTAAATGAAAACCTACCAAAGGTTAATTGAAACTTTTAGCTGTTTTACTGTTTAGATGTGTTTGTTGATTTCGGGTCTATTCAAAATAAAGCTCCTTTTCTCTTTCTGTTGTATCATTTTGAAGTTACACCAAAAGAAGAGATTTTGATATAATGCTATATTTATAAAAGTATATATTGACTTCCCATACATACAACGATGGAAAAAAGGTAAACATTTTAGTTTACCTTACTTTCCTAATTTAAAGGCCATTTATTTCCCATTTTATGGGGCATTTTCTCCTATCAATAACAGATGATAAACTGGTATTAAAAAGATCATCCAAGGCTGAGCCAAAGGAGGGAGGTTGCAGGAATTAGGCTGGGGAAGAAGCACTGATGCTATCAGGCTAGAAATGCACCTATTCTTAACAGCTACATATTCAGCTAAGTGTTTTAACGTCAGTCTACAATGTGGCAGGGTGTTGGAGTGGGCACCAGGTATTTATGACAACAGCTGATTAACAACAGCTGGTGACTTGAAGGTCCACACCTTACTACTGCAAACAAGCATCTACAGGCAGAAGAACATACAGGAAGTAAAGGGTGAGGGACAGAGTGCACAGCCAGATACTAGAAAACTGAGGTAGAGCTTTAGGACATGTCCAAGCATGTGGTTTATATGTAGTGATTTTTGAGAAAATAACACTAAATCAAATTACTGATGGTGAATAGGAACAAGTTCAAGGTATAATGGATGACTAAAAATCCAGCAGCAGGTTTACAGTTTACATTTATCAGAGTGAATTGTAAGCACCAAAACTGATGGTAGAATTGATTCAAATGGGGTTATCATCAGTACATTAGTATCATTAGATATAGTTATAAGAAATTAGAGAAAAAAATTATAACTATGCAAATATTTATTTTACTTGTTTTATAAACCATTCAATTAATTAATCAAAGTAAATAGAATAAAATTGCTACACTTGTATTTTAAATATTTAAAGAACAGAGCAGACTACTATACAGTGTTGTTTAATCAGTGTGTTTTACCGGACAGCGTCCATGATAATGACCGTCTCTCCTTGACAGCTCCGACGGTTTTAATCGATATGAAGTTACTGTACATAACACCGCCTTTTTTATGCGTTTACGTCACCGAGTCACTTTATGTGAGGCTTCATTCGCTTCATCGCAATTTGCTCCGCCCCCTACTTGTCATCCAAGTACTTGCGACGTGCATCAAGCTGTCCGCAAGTAGCGAGTTATAGACCGGAAGCAGAATGTGTTGCCTATTTTTTAAATATGTATCAAGAAGATCTTTTTCATTTATTTAATTATTAACCAATACTTTAGCAGCACTCTTTATAAGGGGTTATTGATCTATAAAATTTAACAGTGAAGTAGGGAGCGTATCAGAAAAACAGGAATAAAATTGTTGTTGTTTTTTCAGTCATCTTTAGTCATTGGATACTTTTATAATTCAACATCATAATCTTTGGTGTATAAGTGTCTGAGTTACGGGTTTCTGGTTTTGTTCTGTATTCAGAGTCTGCTGTCATAAAGACCCAGAACTTTATGGAAATACTTTTTGAGGTAAACACAGATATGTCAGGCTCAAAAGTGGCCCAAATGTGCCATTCCTATAAGTCAAACCCGATCCTGAGTGATATTCTCGATTCGGGTCAATATTAGGTCAGCTACAAGTCTGCCGTACAGTACAAGCCAGATGTCAGAGATATCAGGTGTTTTATAACATTTGTCTCCAAAAGTTGATTCTGTTCATCTGGACGTAGCGTTTTGTGGGAGAAACGTTCAGTCCTTCAGTCTCAAACCTTCAGTCTCAGCTGACTGCAGGTTTCCCCAATCTCAGTGGTTGTTGATCAATGGTCATGAGAATTTGCATAATTAAGATTAAGGAACTGACCTCCCAGCCCATTGTTCCTTCAGTGGGCTGGTTTCAGTCATTATGCAAATGTACTGTTTATAAGATTGGGGAAACCTGCAGTCAGCTGAAGAAGTCACTTGGATGAGTGATGAAACGCTACGTCCAGATGAACAGAATCAACTTTTGGAGATTTACTTACGTGGATGATTGAGCATGCATCAAGACCTTCTAACATTTGGTTATAGCAGACCCAGATGGCACTTGCCATCACATATACCAAACCCAGTTCATAACTTCTGGGCCTCATGTGGAGAACACCATAGACTTTTAGCCCAAATAACAATTTAGCAGTGCCATTACTGATCAGTCAGTAATAAAAAATAGCCCAGATTAGATGGGGGATGGAAATGTGGAACGATAATAGTTTTGGGGGGATCTTTGCTTTTGCTTTTTGGTTATGCCACCCAAAAAGCAGGGCGTTAAGATGGGTTTTATGCTGCAATATCCCATTAAAATGGCATACTGAAAACATTATTTGGACACACAAATTTTGTTTTCACATGAAGAGCAATTTTAAAAAATCACTATAGCTGAGCATAATATAATTTATCTTTAAAAGAAAACAATGAGTCATAACGTCTTGGTCGGTCAGCCATGTGAACAAAACAGTCTTATTTTGAAAGGAATCCCCGGAAGCGCTGTTAGTGTTTCGCTATGTTTTGTGGCTCCCTGAGGAAAGTCAAAACCCCGGCATTTTTCACTTCTCTCGTGTCTTCTCTGCACAGTTGTCAGATCAGCTGCAGTAGTCGACGGGAGAACGGCTATCGGCTATAATTTCTCGTGCTTTAACTTGCGCATCTAAAGCGAAAAGGTGCCAATTTGTTAGCTCACCATGGAGAACCGAAAGCGACCATTAGCAGCGGTTTCAAGCCCAGATGATAGCTTCAAAACGCCGGAAAAGAAAGTGTCAGTGGTCCGGGTGTCGGATTCGGACTACATGCAGTGGGGAGTGGAGGAAATGTGCCGGTACCTGCGAAGAGAAGGTCTTGGAGAATGGGTGGACACATTCAAGGGTTGGTTTTCTGCTTTTGCCATCTTAAATTAGGCGCTCGAAGCTAATTGTTATTAGCGCTAATCTGCGGACTTCTGTTTTCATTGTAACATCTAAGCTAACATCGAAACTGTTGTGTTGTACAGCGCAAAAAATCACAGGTGTCGGGCTTCGGGATCTCAGGGATGCTGACCTGGAGAAGATTGGCGTAAAGTAAGTGCGTCCTCTGTAAAACTTGGGTTGGGCGTGTGGACTGGGGGAAGTCTGGTGTCCTGCCAAAAAGCAATTTCCGGTTTCTTTGCCAGAAAACGATTACCAATATTTAAACCACTGTAAACGACACGCTGAACTGTAAGCTGTCACATACATACGTACATACATACATTTTGACTCAGAGAGAGCATCCCTGTCACAGGGTACAAGCTGACTTTTACATATCTTTCATGCCATTGAGATTTAAAATGTCTCTTTCAAAAGCGATCTGGCTGACAGGACTGTATAAATTGCAAGAAATAAAACAAAGCACGAATATTAATATATTTAAAAGTACTGGGTTGGATTACCGTGTGGAACTTAAAGTAGGTACAGTAATTCAGTCATAACAAAACTTGCAAAAATGGTAATTTCAATATTTTCATATAACCCTTCGTAAATCTTCTTACTACAGGCTATTTATCAATATAGTCAAAGTTATTGGACCTAAAACAAATGCATAGAAACATCAGCAATCAGTTTGTGTCACAGCTGGTTAACCCATTAAAGAGAGCAGCGCACACCTGTAGTGTCAAAGAAGGGCAATTTGGTGTGTATATACAGCACCCATAAAAAAAACACCAGAGCCAGGCTCAGGGAGGAGCAGCCATTTGCTGCGGTATAACTAAGGTATGATTCAGGATCACCTGATCCAGGCCGAACTATGAGCTTTATCAAGCCTCAGACTGAGAAGAGTGTCTGTTTCCTGAACCCAAAGTGGAACTGGTTCCACAGGTGAGAACTCAAAAATTGAATTCCTAGCCTCCCGTTCTGCTTCTGTTTTCACAGCAACCTGGTGGACTAGTTTTTCAGCATCACTCTGACACAGGACGTTTCTAATTTTATCAATATTACGCAAGACATTTTATGCATCTCACCAGATATTCCTGCAACTTTTTCACTTTTATTTTTACCTCTTCTTTTTCTATTTTATTCTTCCAAGGTGTCTGGGTGACCGTCTGCGGATCCTAAACAGCCTCAGGAAGCTGTGGCAGATTGAAACTGAGCCAAGCAAGGTAACAGTTGTTTCACTGTTTTGTGCGCTTTCAAGGCTGTGGAGATAAGTAACACACAATTTGGGAAACGGAAACGTGGAGCACTGCAACCCTGATTTGGATAAGCTGTTAGGAAATGTGGCATAACACCACAGTCTCTGAATGAAAGACATTCTCTGTCCTCATTGGCAGAAGGACCTACCTGATAGTTCTACTAAGAAAAATTTAGAGCTTTTTAAATTAACCAAATTCCTGTCACTCTGCAGCCATATTGATAACACCTCTTTTGCCATTTTTTTCAGGCAGGAAATGTTAAGAATTAATTGCTGTATTTCAGTCAAACCATAAAAGATTAAAATTGAAGATGTGTGCTGAAAACAGGGTTTCAGAAAGTCTTTTTGGTTCTG
>NW_005187501.1:100893-102354 GCF_000239375.1 Pundamilia nyererei
GCCTGCAGTGTGAACGTAGCCAAAGAAATGTTTGCCAACATTTCCACTGAAGTGTAAACTGAGCATATTTGCACACTGCTGTGTTGAATATACTGTATGTACGGCCACATAAATGTCTTTTGTGGTGGTATACTCATACTGTTTGTTATTGTTTGTGCTTCCAGGTGTTTAACGATCCTATCCACGGGCATGTGGCGTTACACCCGCTTCTCATCAAAATCATCGACACACCTCAGTTCCAAAGATTGCGAAACATCAAGCAGCTAGGAGGGACCTACTTTGTCTTTCCCGGAGCGTCCCACAACCGATTCGAACATTCGCTTGGGTATGTTTTTAGTTCAACAGACTGTTTATTGAGAAGTGTTAAACTGATCTTGTTTTGCTGTTAACTACACATAAAGCTGTAAAATCATACCGAAGAGCATATCCTTCTCTCTAATATAATAGTATTAGAGTTTTATCACAGGTCACACAGAAAAATTAGCTCCAAGTGTATTTTACAGTGACAAACAACCTATTCATCCCTGCCTGCCTCTAATAACAGCTTTCTGTTACACTGGCAAATATGGGTGTGGCAGAAAATAAGTGGAATAACAACACACAAAGTCAACATTTCAATGACTGTGAAACATAGATGTGCTGCACATTTTTAAACCTTGCCAACCTTTTTTCAGATAAACTCATTGTTTGAAATACCTGAAATTGCTAAACTAAAAGTGAAATTTATCACATAATCAAGATTCACTGTGTATCTTATTTGAAATTAGCGGTTTTGTTTTGTCCTGGCACAGTGTGGGTTACTTGGCTGGACGGCTTGTAAAAGCTCTAAACGAGAGGCAGCCGGAGCTCCTTATCTCTCGCAGAGACATCTTGTGCGTGCAGATCGCTGGGCTGTGCCACGACCTGGGTAAGTGGTGTTATAAAAGAAACTTATTAAAACGTGTCACATGATACTGACGTAAATTAAAATGGACTAAAGATGATTTGCTCAGCCAATGCTGCGTTTACCGTGATTACTTACTGGGTCTGAGCACAAGTTAAAATAAAAGTGAAGCTGTGTTATTTTATTCTTATCATCTGTTTACCAGACCGCAGTGGAGCAAAGTTAACACAAACACATTATGTACTTTTCCCTTCCTAGGACATGGGCCATTTTCCCACATGTTCGATGGTGTGTTCATCCCCAAAGCACGTCCTGGTATAACCTGGAAGGTACTGAACTCCGTGGCACAAATGTTAAATGAAAACAGCAGTTAAGGAGAACACACAAGGTCGCATACAGGGCAGTATCAGCCACACAGGGAGTCGCAGTAGTTCAGCACCACTTTATTCTGAGTAACCCAAAATAAAAATATATAATTATATATTTTTGTAGCTCCACTTTTTCTCAGTAGCAGTGTGGAGCCTCTCTATGTCCTCAGTTTCATTTTCCCTGAAATTACTCTTGCATTGTTGACATGT
>NW_005187501.1:102374-103509 GCF_000239375.1 Pundamilia nyererei
TGTTGTTTTCTTGAGGTTTTAGCTGCTTAATAAAACTATTTGGCAAACAAAGAAATGAGAATCAGCACCAATGAGTCACATCTACAACCTACTTGCCCGATCTTGCATTTAAGCATGCAAGGAAAAATACTTTTTTTTTTTTTTTTCAAAAGCCGTCATACTTGACCTGAAGTCCTGAAGCTAGTTATGATTTCTAAAGGAAATAATGTTTCTGTTTCTGAGTTGTTTAAAATTAGGAAGTTACTGCTTTAACAAGATGTTTTTAAAAATAAAACCACACTGGATCTGACTTTTTCCAGACAGATGATGACTACTGTCTGGAAAACAGGCGATCTTTGTTGTGGCTGTTTTGGGAAGTTAATGGAAAAGGCCTCGAGTTGTCTAAGTCATCTCACTTTGGAGGATAATGAAGCTTGAGTGCTATTGTGTAAATAATTTCACTGCTACCTAAAGACATCCAGCTAATGTTAACATTTAATTGGTGATGTAGGCTTTTAAAATGCCTACCTGCTCAACTCCCTTCATTCTATCGATAGTTGAAACAGTTTTTTAAAATCAAATCATAGTTCTGAAATTATTTCCACTCGACCTTACAGTGAAGATCAATTTGCAGCAGTTGCTGGCGATTTTTGTTTACAGAAGCTTTTTATTGGCAATTATAACAACTGCGGGTCAAGACCTAAGCACAAAGCATTATTTGATTTGATACTTTCTCAGTTAACGGCAAAGATAGCGATTGTAGTGTTCAGACTGATAAGGAGAGCTGATAAGAACCACTAAGCACACGGTCATTGTGTACGTTATGACCACAGGCATGCTGTCTGGCAAACGTGAGAGATAAGACGAGCTTTCACGGTTGTTTCCTGTCATGTTTATTCTGAAGTCAGCACTTTCAAGTCACTGATAGTTCAATCTACTGTGTATCTCCCAGCATGAGACTGCCTCTCTCTCCATGTTTGACTACCTGGTGGAGGCCAACGGGCTGAGGCCTGTGATGGAGGAGCACGGGCTGGTGCTGCCTGAGGACCTGGACTTCATTAAGGAGCAGATTGCTGGACCATTAGACACAATAGCAGCTAAGGGCAAAAAGGTACCTATCAGTTATTCCTGTATATTTGTATATGTATATTTACAC
>NW_005187501.1:103949-133559 GCF_000239375.1 Pundamilia nyererei
AACTTTTATACAGGTTATCTGTCTCAGAGCTGTGTGTTTGTTTCCTAATGTTTTCCTTGGTTGTTCATGCTTTTGTTTTTTGTCTGTTTGTATATTTGTTTTTGACACTATAAAAACCCAGCAGCTGGAAATTGAGGCAAATAACTGCCCTGTTTAATCACACTTCTGATATTATCAATCATCTCCACAGTGGCCGTATAAAGGCCGTCAAAAAGACAAGTCCTTCCTCTACGAAATCGTGGCCAACAAAAGGAATGGCATTGACGTAGATAAGTGGGACTATTTTGCAAGGTGGGGCTTATTGAGTTAGTGTTGTTTTAAAATGATTTCTTAGTTTGTATATTTTCTATTAGATTTAATTACCTATCTCCCTTATGTTTCTCTTTCTCCATCTTAACTCAGGGACTGTTACCACCTGGGCATCAATAACAACTTTGATTATAGCCGCTTCCTAAACTTTGCCAGGGTGTGTGAGGTGGACGGGCAGAAGCACATCTGCACTCGAGACAAGGTGCTAGATTTTGTTGCATCTGTTTGCTTACTTTAAGCAGCAGTTTGAGTTTTAAAAGATATTTGGTCACTAAAATACATCCGCTCCCTTCAACAGGAAGTGGGAAATCTATATGACATGTTCCACACCAGGAACTGTCTTCACAGAAGAGCCTACCAGCACAAAGTGTGCAACATCATAGAGACTATGTGAGTAGCTGATCCCTCCGATAGTTTTGCTTTGCTTCATGCTTTATATTCTCTAACTGTACACAGCAAAATGTCCTCACATGTAAAAATCTGTTGGACATGTTTCTCCAGGATCACAGAGGCTTTTTTAAAAGCAGACCCACACCTTCAGTTTGAAGGTACAGAAGGCAAGATGTTCACACTCTCCACAGCCATTGATGACATGGTGGCCTACACCAAGCTAACAGGTGTGTATGAAGAGTGTTGTTAGCTTATATTTGTAGTGCATCAGGACAAAAGACGAGGCGAGGTCAAGACTTCATCCCATCAAAAACTATCTGTATAAAAGAAAATTTAATTTCTTTTTCAGTCAAAACCTGTAATTTTCAAGCTTGTGTTTCAAGTGACAGTATAGTAAAGATCTTTATCGATATTGATAACCCAAGAAAATTCTGCTAAATTAAACGTGATCAGTTTTTATTACTTGTGCTTGTCGTTACTTGTTAATAATCTGCAGAACTAGCTGGCTTCTTTTAGGTGTGCACCTGCAGGTTTAGTGACTACAGAGTTTTGGCAAACCCTCAGTAAATATTTTTATTCTCTCAGACAACCTTGATCTGTTTGTGCACTGTGTTAACTGCCTCTGTGATTAATGGTGAACTTGTGGAAATACCAGTTTGGATTAAAGAACAACCTCGCTTTTAATATATGGAGAAAAAAAGAAACGTTATGATTGGTGTTAAGGTACAATTTCTAATCAACTAATTAACTAACTAATAAACTCCAACCACTTATGCACTAAAATACAGTATGTGTTGTGCGTGTCAAGTAACTCAGATGAGTAGAAAAAGACTAATTTGTGTTTCTGTGATAATCGTGTGCATGAGAGATTGAACCATAAAGCCACATTTTTATTGAAGGAGCTTTTTAAATACTGACATTTTTGGTTCTTTATTTACCTGTACCCTCTTTGTTTGCCTGGTAGATAATGTGTTTGAACAAATACTCAACTCCTCCTCCCCCGAGCTTGCAGAGGCGAAACAGATCCTGCACAACATCGTCTGCCGGCGCCTCTACAAGTGTCTGGGCCAAACTACCTCAGAAACTTCCATACATGTCACCCAGGTATTTTTTTTTCTTAGAGGATTTCTTATAAAAGCAAAAGAATTAGCAACAAAGCATGCAAAAAATTAAAACAACTTTGCTCAATAAAATAATACATAACAAAATAGCTCAGAAAGGTTAAAAAAATTGTCCTCAAAATTGAAAGTAAAATGCAAAAGATGACAGGGGTGTTTGAGTAAATCAGAACCCCAGTAAATAGGAGCAGGTTTAGCACGTTTATTGGCCCGACGAGGTTCTCCCACCTTTGTTTTCTCTCAACAAACAAATTTTCTAATAGAAAAAAATATTGAAAATGACGCACTTGCTTTCAGTGTTATTTGTGATTGAGCTCCAGCATCTACTCTACACACACGCAGAGGGATGAAAAGAGGCAGCATCCAAGTGAAGTAAAAGTTGAGCTGAAGTTAGTAATTAATTAAACTCCTTGTGGTTAAAAAAGCCAAAAGACTCAATTTTAAGTTCAGACTGAGCTTAAATGTGGAGGAAGGTGATCTTTTCACTTGTTTCCATTGATAATGAGCATGTTCTGCAAAGCAACAGCACAAATGATGTAAGAAGACACTAAAACAACAACCATGTATGCAGTTTGTAACAATCTTCCTACTTTGCAGACTAACAGCAGCCGTCTTTCTGTCTCATCACTGCAGCATGCAGGGAGAAAGCATGAACTCCTTCTAATTTAACTTCCTAATTATCTTTGCACTTTGAGATGATGATGATGGTGGTGATGAGGGGACATTATGCGTCCTGAAAGTAAAGACATAATGTTTCAGTTAATACTGAAATGAACGTAATCTGACAGCTGATAACGTGAGCTGCAGTCCGAGCTTTCCCGGTTGCTTGTTTTGTGCAACCAAGAAACAAAACAAAACAACAAAACACAGAGAGATTCTCTGTTCACCGACGCATACAGAAAAGAAAATGATCAGTACTGAAGTTTCAGCCAAATGTTGACATTTTGCAGTTCGCTAATTAAAAAATGAAATGGAAAAATCTGCCTGTTATGTTTCTGCTGTTTTGCCAAATGGATTTGATATGAGAAATTGCTCAATCTGTGGTTCTGTGTTTGTTAGTTAGTTTTTTTATTTACATGCTATATATAGAATTTCAGTTATTTATAATATGTAACAAAAAAATATGATACAATGATATATTTGTTAACTCTGCAATTTCTTGCTGTTTACAAGGAGACAATCAAGAGCTTGGAAGCTGACCTGGCCCGATCCATCCCTCAGAGCGGCACCCAGGACGTCAATCTACAGCCAGAGGACTTCGTAGTTAGTGTGAGTTTTTAATTAATGTAAATATTTATCATATAATTTGCTCATGGACTTAAAACCGGGAGATTCTTTTTAATATGGATATGCTTTTGTTGCTTGTCATTGGATTTAGTTATATTTGGAGTCAGGGTGTTGCCTGTACTTTTGGGGCTTTAGGCTCTTCTCGATGTAATACTTTGTCTGTTTTAGGTTATTGTCATGGATTATGGGATGAAGGAGAAGAACCCCATCAACAATGTGCGTTTCTATTGCAAGAACGACGTGACTAAAGCCATCCAGATACGCAAGAATCAGGTCAGAAGTAAATTCTTGAATATATGAGCACGTTTCCTTTGGTTTTTCATTTATTCTTCTTTTAAAAAAAGAGTGTCTCTTTCCCTCCACCTCTGTAATTTGTGGCTGCTGTTGTTCTTGTCAGGTGTCTAAACTTCTTCCAGAGCACTTTGTTGAGCAGCTGATCAGGGTCTACTGTAAGAAGACAGATGATAAGACTTTGGAGGCTGCCAAGAAGCACTTTGTTCAGTGGTGCATGGACAGGAACTTCTCAAAGCCTCAGGTACTGTTTATCTGCTGCACTGTAAAGAATTGCAGTTGAATGCAGCGACAGTGGTTAAAATATTGAATGGAGTCACATAATGAATAGGTCTGTGTTGTTACCTCTCTGCCACGCCTTCCAGCCTTGCAGCGGTAATGCAAGAGTCTATGTGGATTGCATGGGCTTAAGTGCTAATTGCTTTTATCCATATGTTATTATGTGTGGATAAAGGCATGTGTAACAGTTGTCCTCTCCTTGCGGCAGTTATGCAATTTATCTCCAAGTTTTGGCTGCAATTATCTGGTGCTTTAAATTCTAAAAAGAGGCCATTAGTAGCATGTTATATCTGCAGAGTGTGCAGGTAAGTTATGTTAGATTATTAGCTGATTCAATCAAGCTATAATAGATGTTTTTAACATTTGTATCAAGTGTTTACATTCACAGAGCTTTATACGTCCCACATAACTGTTTAGCTGCAACAGTGTGCTTTTTGTTTTCTGGCTTTGGGACACTGAACCAGCTCTGCACCCTCTCCAGGAAACTTGGAGAGGCATGTTCTTTGTGGACTTGGAAAAGGCTTGGTGTATCCTCCCACAGTGTGCCCTGTGGGAGTGTATATCAGGCCCATAAGGGCACAAGACTTGTTCACTGAGGGCGTAGAACTCTGTCAGACCTTCTTTTTGTCACATATTCTGTTCATCGCTCTTATGGACAGAATTTCTTGGCTGTACCTAGAAAGTGTGTCCATAAAACACTGGAAAGCTTTCCAGTGTGGTGGCCTCAGGATGGAAGTCAGAGAGCTGCTTCTCTACTCCTCCATGACAAAAGGAGCCAATTAAAAAACTTTTAAAAGACTGTGTGGTTTGCTTGTAGGTTAGATATAATGCCACTTCTGTTTTTTAACATAATGAACATACAGCTCATTAGCATTCGTGTTTACGAAGTATTATGTATGAATTTGAAACCGATATGCTGTTAAATCCGGAATAAGTAGCATCACTTAACAGTCGAACTCCCTCTCGTGACTTGCATATCGTTCTTTCCACTGCAGCTGGCAGCTCCTCATACACTGTACCAATAACAAACAAAAGCCTTTTCACAAAGAATTATTATTTCCAGGGTTGGTCATGTGACTTAGAAATGTTTTGTCACATATTTGAGCTTGTGATTCCTGTAAAAAAACAAAAACAAAAAAAGTCTCCATGCTTTGAAAGGACCAAAACCTCAATTTGCATCCTGAATATTTTCCGAAAACCAATATATTCTAAAACAAACTCCCTAATTTTGTTATTCAGTATACTCAAAATGGTGATAAAGACAACCTGAAACCTTGTGGAGGGAAAACAAAGAGCACAAATAGCTGAGATGCCATCTGTGAGCTATATGGTTGGGAATTTGTGGTGCAGTTTGTACAGAAGAAGTAACGAACATGTAAATGAGGCTAAACCTGGTGACGAAATGATGAAAAGCTTGGGATTTAGCAGCTAAAAAGGCAAATATACAGACAAAAAAAATCGAGGAGAAATGTAAATACTGAGTTTACACTTGCCACGTGGCCAGAAACTGCACTATAGAGGATCTATAAAACTGCTCTGTGACTGCTAGATGATTTAGTAATCAGCTGTTTTCTAAGCAGCAGGCTGAAGTAAATAAAAGGTGCTCACAGCTGGCTCAGACCCTGAACAACCAGGCAATATTTTTCCATGTATCTATTTATACACCTATAATTTGCAGTACCGTAGTGTAATGGCATCTCTCCATATTAGAAAGGGCAGAGGGTAAACACTAATCTTTTGTTGCTGAAGAGAAAGCAACTGTTTGACAGCACTTCCACCGACTAACAGCAGAGAGACATTTTCTCTGTGCATTAAAGGAAGTGACAGATCGAGATATTTTAGTTTTAATTTACATCTAGTATCAGTACTAATCATATAGAACATGCTCTGAGGCCTTGTTACTTTAGCATTTTTGCATAATTTAAAAAGGCATAAGTTGCTTGCTGCTCCTGTCTTTTGCTTAAAGACTGTAAGTCAATGTCCTAGAAAGGAAGAATTGTCTTCCAGATCCTTCAATTCCTGCAATCCCTTGTTTATTTCCACCGCTCGTCTCAATATCAGTATCTTTTGTTTCTGTTCTCACGCAGGATGGAGACATAATAGCCCCAGAGCTGACTCCTCTGAAACCCAGCTGGTCGAACATCAACGAGGATAGTGAAGAGGGCGCATCCACAGAAGCAAACAGTGTCAATTTAAATGGAAAAAAGACGGCCAAAACGAAGCTTTTCTAGTGAGAGAGGGAGATTTTACATATGGAGAAAGATCAGATGAAACGGTGTGCTATATTTTTCTGTGAGGAGTGTGCTGATGAACACAGCAAGTTGTTTTATATCAAAAAGGTTTCAAATATTCAAAAAGAGAAGAAGCATAGATGTCTTTCAGAACTTCTCAGGGTTTTTTGTTTGTTTGTGAATATGGTTTTAATTTAGACTTCTCTGGGGGGGGAAAGGTCTTATCATGTCATTAGATACCAAATGATGAATCAGGTCAGTTCAAATGTTACACAGACTACATTTCAGGGCAGTATATCTTATAGCTGGGATTTAGGTATTTTATTCAGCTTCAGCTAAAGTTTGAGGCTGTTTTCAGAACTCAGGCTTTCACGCACAAAATGTTACATATGAATCTGTGACAATATTTAAAGTGAGCATTTGCTTTTACTCTTGGGGTGGTTTGGAGAGTTGGTTTGATTTTTGTTTTGTGGTGTTTTATTTATTCTCCTTATTGTATCTCGGATTGCTCACTGTCATCTTCACCTCAAAGTTCAGTGCGACATTTTATTGGTAATGTGTTTGGGACGCCTTTTAAAATGATTCTTCTTTTGCCACGATATGGGGCATCATCATCAGATTTTTGCTGTGTTTAAAAATACATGTATTTTTAAAACATGCGATTTAAAACAATCAAAATGATGGAGATAATCCTGTCAAAATAAATACTTTCCTTCAACCATGTCCTTCTGTATGAAATTTTTATTGAACACTAGAGGGCAGCATGCTCCCAGTCATGGCAAGGCAAGGAGTTTAATAAGTAAATGGCAATTTTGTGGTGTGATGGATCCAGCTCAGTGTATGAGCATGCAAATCACATGTCAGATGGCTGGAGTGCAGCACCTGGGTTCAACTTCTCTCTCTATCCACACCCGTTTATTGACTAAAATTAAAGAAATAATAATTATAGTTCCATACACATAGAAGCTTTATATTGTATTGAATTGAGCTCTGAGTTGTGGATGTGGCAAAAATTGTTTTGCAATACATATGAAAATGTCAGATGTTTTAAAAAAAATAAAAAAAATAAAAACTTAGCCCAAACTGCAAAACATTTTAAGCCAAGAGTAACAAGTTAATAACAAGTTTACCAATAAAAGCAGAATAAATGTTTAAGGAAGTCTAATGTTCCCATAACTAAACTAGGTTTTGTTTGCTGTCATATCTGCCTATCTCACAATAATTTAAAAAAATGTCTTTTAAACATAAATTTAGTACTTTGGATAACATTTTGCACAAACTAAGTCTAAAGCAGTGTAAGCATGGTAACTTAAGGAGGAACTTTATACATGTAGAACACCTTTGTGAGGAGCACGCTACAAACACTTTAGACATCATCAGTACTCCCAAGATCAGTACACACCTGCTTTTTTGTTTATATTTTTGTTTTTTAAATTATACAATAGACCAAATATGACAGAATTTTTCATTCATTTAAAGAATTATAGTTTTTCAGATATTTCATTGCAAGCACAGCAAGGTCTGCAGTTTTTCAGTGTCGCTAAACAGATTTTGTTCTGAATAAAACAAACATGGTAAGACAGCTGTATCAATAGATGGATAGACCAACTTAATACTTTGCTGAATAGTGAAAAAGTGGACTTTCTCAAAATAAATGTTATATACATCCAACAAATTTAAACATGATTCTTGAAAATTATTGGCACATAGTTCTAAAATGTATTTACAAACGTTTTAAATGCATTTTTTGCAAAGTTTATCTCAGTCTTGTCAAAAATGTACATTTAATGTTATAGTGTGGGTTGTTTTAGGTTTTTTTAATCCACTGAGTCGTTTTATTTCTTTCTGATAGCGGATCATATCCCGTCCATGGTTCTCCGAAGAATAATAGTAAAAATAGAAGAAGAAAAGTGCTTGACTCGTGCATTCAGTAACGGGTCACTGACTGTTTTGATTACACAACCAATAATATTGCAGTCATATGGTCTTTGTGGTGGCCTCAGAGTCGGCAGCACATCATGGGTTGTGATATTTGCGGCTTCAAGATGAACCTGTCTTCTATAAATCACATGATAATCTAAGATTATCCGCCTTTAAGCAGGTGGGATTGACTGTTTTGACCCAAATTTAAGAATGGTTCATCGTCTGAGTTATCCAAAAGTTTTTTGATGTAACAAAAGTTTTTCACTGATGTAACAAGGAATGTTCCAGGTTTATTGTTGTATTTATAGTAGTCATGTTTCAGCTGTTTTAATAAGAATTCTTTTTAAAATAATGAATCTGAAAATTATTTCCCTGCTTATTAATATTTTTGCGGTGCCAGATTAAAGTAGTTGTTTTGACGTGTCATTAGTTTCTGTGAAAGATTCTCTTTAAAAAGAAGAGAAGTATTATAGCGCCACCTGGTGGGTTGTTTATGGACCCATCTGCTGTTGAGAGTAATCGAAATAGAGACGTGAATGAATTGAGGTATTCATTATATTCTAAAACAAAGTGACTGATTTATTATTGAGGAAAAATATATCTGCAAAAGAATGACTCAATCATGAAAAGTCTTTCTTTGCGTGCTGTCAAATATGAAGTTCAAAATCTTCTGTCTTTCTTTTTTATCTCTTTAGATTGACATTTTGTTCTTCATATGATAATTTTGGAATTTGATCAGTTGTTTTGTTTCTTAAATAATTTTTGTTTGCTATGGTACAGTTAGTGCCAATAATGCAGCGGTCCCAAACGGACCGGTTTATGCCCGACAATATTTTCACGGACCGGCCTTTAAGGTGTCGCGGATAAATACAACAAAATAAAAGTAGTACCGGTACCGAAAAAAAGAAGATTTATTCATAACACACGTGAAAAGACCCAGGAAAACCGAGTTAACGATAAAAACGATAACAAAATGGCGCTGAAAACCGGTAAAAACACTGAAAACAATACATTTCACACCTGAGCCTCAACTCTCGCGACCCGGTACCAAACGACTCACGGACCGGTACTGGTCCGAGGCCCGGGGGTTGGGGACCGCTGCAATAATGGATGTATTTAAACTGATAAATCTACCTTATGAGTCAGGATTAGTTTACGTTTCAGTCAGTGTAATCTTCTGATCGATCTGTACAGGGAGTGCAGAATTATTAGGCAAATGAGTATTTTGTCCACATCATCCTCTTCATGCATGCTGTCTTACTCAAATCAAATCAAATCAAATCAAATTACTTTTATTGTCACATCACATGTGCAGGCACACTGGCACAGCACGTGAAATTCTTGTGTGCGAGCCCCACAAGCAACAGAGATGTGCAAACACAACAACACAAACGAGCAAAATACAAGAATGGCCAACCTGAAACTAATAAATATATGTACAATATATAATAGTGTATGCATTTCTGGATGCAAGCTGTATAGGCTTGAAAGCCTACTACCAATTAAGCATATTAGGTGATGTGCATCTCTCTAATGAGAAGGGGTGTGGTCTAATGACATCAACACCCTATATCAGGTGTGCATAATTATTAGGCAACTTCCTTTCCTTTGGCAAAATGGGTCAAAAGAAGGACTTGACAGGCTCAGAAAAGTCAAAAATAGTGAGATATCTTGCAGAGGGATGCAGCAGTCTCAAAATTGCAAAGCTTCTGAAGCGTGATCATCGAACAATCAAGCGTTTCATTCAAAATAGTCAACAGGGTCGCAAGAAGCGTGTGGAAAAACCAAGGCGCCAAATAACTGCCCATGAACTGAGAAAAGTCAAGCGTGCAGCTGCCAAGATGCCACTTGCCACCAGTTTGGCCATATTTCAGAGCTGCAACATCACTGGAGTGCCCAAAAGCACAAGGTGTGCAATACTCAGAGACATGGCCAAGGTAAGAAAGGCTGAAAGACGACCACCACTGAACAAGACACACAAGCTGAAACGTCAAGACTGGGCCAAGAAATATCTTAAGACTGGTTTTTCTAAGGTTTTATGGACTGATGAAATGAGAGTGAGTCTTGATGGGCCAGATGGATGGGCCCGTGGCTGGATTGGTAAAGGGCAGAGAGATCCAGTCCGACTCAGACGCCAGCAAGGTGGAGTACTGGTTTGGGCTGGTATCATCAAAGATGAGCTTGTGGGGCCTTTTCGGGTTGAGGATGGAGTCAAGCTCAACTCCCAGTCCTACTGCCAGTTTCTGGAAGACACCTTCTTCAAGCAGTGGTACAGGAAGAAGTCTGCATCCTTCAAGAAAAACATGATTTCCATGCAGGACAATGCTCCATCACACGCGTCCAAGTACTCCACAGCGTGGCTGGCAAGAAAGGGTATAAAAGAAGAAAAACTAATGACATGGCCTCCTTGTTCACCTGATCTGAACCCCATTGAGAACCTGTGGTCCATCATCAAATGTGAGATTTACAAGGAGGGAAAACAGTACACCTCTCTGAACAGTGTCTGGGAGGCTGTGGTTGCTGCTGCACGCAATGTTGATGGTGAACAGATCAAAACACTGACAGAATCCATGGATGGCAGGCTTTTGAGTGTCCTTGCAAAGAAAGGTGGCTATATTGGTCGCTGATTTGTTTTTGTTTTGTTTTTGAATGTCAGAAATGTATATTTGTGAATGTGGAGATGTTATATTGGTTTCACTGGTAAAAATAAATAATTGAAATGGGTATATATTTGTTTTTTGTTAAGTTGCCTAATAATTATGCACAGTAATAGTCACCTGCACACACAGATATCCCCCTAAAATAGCTAAAACTAAAAACTACTTCCAAAAACATTCAGCTTTGATATTAATGAGTTTTTTGGGTTCATTGAGAACATGGTTGTTGTTCAATAATAAAATTATTCCTCAAAAATACAACTTGCCTAATAATTCTGCACTCCCTGTAAAGATATACCTCTTTGCCTTAAGTTATAGCAGGAAGGAAAGTATTAATAATATACTGTGGAGTCTATTGTTTAATCTATTGTCACTGGGGTTTGGTAAATGACTTTGTAGTGGATATTTATTAGAATTAAACTGGTTTAGGTAAATAAATATTTTGTAAGATTTTAACCAGGAAGCCCAGTCCTCGTCATGAAATAACAGCTACTAATATCAGCTGCTAAATAAGATGTTAAGCATGGAGAAAGACTTGGATTTATTAAAGAGTTCTGAAAAGGGTTTATGAAATAAGTTGTCTGACAATAACTGAGGAAAAAAAATTCTTGCAAATTTAATAAAAGTAAAAAGGAAAAATGTAACATATTTATAAGCTTAGCAAACCTAATTTCAGACAGTTTCTCCCATTTGTCTTTGCACAACCTTTCAGTTCAATCCTCACTGCATCCACTTGTATTAAACTGTGTTGAACACAAGAGGGAATCATACACTCATCTTTGGCTGCTGATCAGGAAATGCTGCTGAACGTCTTTCAATATAAACAATAATCATTTGATACAAAATACACAACACTCACCAAAACTCTGTGTTTGTTTGTTTTTCACATTTTAGAAATATGGGGACTAAATGTCTCTAAATATTTGTATTTCATGTAGGAAAGAAGCACTTTTGTTCTTTGTGCCAGAAAAAAGTAAACGATTGATTTGAATTCAAAACTTTACTGATTCACTAAATATCATTTCAGTCATAGTCAGTCTGGGGCCTGACTGCGATTGACTAAAACATCATTTTTGTAATCTTTTTCTTTTTTTAACTACCTGAACAACTGGTGCAACATTAATTGATTAAAAAACAACAACAAGGGATGAGCCCCTGTTACCCAACCAGGAAGGTTATCTCACAGGATGTATGCAGAAACACCCGCCCTGATGCACCATGGGCACTCTTCCACATCCTGTGGCACTGCGGCAGGCAAAGAGTATCTGCCACACACACTCACACTGTGCACCGGCAGGACCAAGGCCAACTGCCTGCTAGTATTTTTATAATCTTCATCCTCTCTGACCTGTTGCACCCCTCCTGGCGCCACTGGTCTCAGCCCTCCCCCTGTGATGCCTCAGCTTTACACACATGCACACACATACACACACATGCTCCTGTACACTCAGCAGTCACTCCATGTATAATTGAGACCAGCTGTTGCAAGGTGCCTCTTCCCTTGACCCTATACCCTTCCCTCACCCTGCTGCTGCTGCTGCTGCACTTGCCTTTCTGACTTAAAGCTATTCCAAAGCCCTCCTCCCCTCCCTTTCCTTTCTCTTGCCTTACTCACCCTCCTCCTATTCCTCTCCCCCCCCCCCCCACATGCCTCCGAGTGTGTTTACTATCAGTTGTTGTGCTGATTGATAAATTGGTGTGATTTTGTTTTTGTTCTGCTCTTTTGTTTTTGTCTTCTCTCATTGATGATGCCTCTCAAGGAAAAAAATGTTGTTGTTTTTTTTAGCTGAGGTTGAATCCCGAAACAGATTTTTTTTAAATTTAAGAGAAGACATTCAATCCACACATTGTAATAGCCGTTTAGAGTCACGGCAGACTTTACTGATCTCTCAAAGCAAACTTTTCTGAGGCTCATCTGCAAGGTGGATCTATAACCTCCAGCTTCTCTTTGATTTTTTACTAATTTCAGCCCAGTTTAAGTTTAAATTGGTGAAAAGGCTAGCCCACAAACAGCAACACTGTACAGACATTAAATATAATCTGTAGCTTTTTTTAATAACAAGTAATTTAAGTTAATTTTTAAGCACTTTTTAAAAAAAAAAAATCATCTCGTGGCAGATTTAGATTGTTTTTTAAGGTTTTGGCAATTCTTTGATTAAATGATAACTAAATAATTACTTTTAATTTCTGGACATTTCTGAGGACTATGCAAAACATAATCAGAAGTAACTTTTTCTTATGAAGATGTAAAGATTTTTCTTTACTTTTTGACAACTTCACATGAAACAGTCACTTTATTTACAAAGTTTTGGCAAACAAAACTCCAGTTAAAGTAATCCTTCCTGTTTGATAGATATCCATTGGATTGAGGTATGTTAGGGAGGTGAGATGTAACTGGCCCACTGGTGACGGCGAACTGCTGCACTGGGTCTGGAATGTGTGGATTTTTGGCAGAGGAATGGAAGAGGCAAGTGGAGGAAGGAGGGTGAGGAGAGGGCGGTAGGAACAGGCATGTCAGACTCTCTTTTCCAGCTGGTCGTGAGGGGTCAAACTGTGCGAGGATGTGTGCATGTCATGGCCTCTCATTAGGGGGTGAGACGCTGCGGCTCCAGACCCCCATGGTAGGATTGCTGGGTGAGTCTGCGGTGATCCTGCCACTTTGATGCCCCTGACCCCCACACCCCCCGCCAGGAGGTTAATGAGCCTCAGTGAGCTCCTAAACTATGCTGTTATTGTGTGTAGCTGTGGGTGTCTGTGTTGTTAGATTTGAGCTGCAAAGACCCTCCATAGTTTGCAGTGGTTAGATCACATGACCGGGTTGCATATGTTTGGGTGTGAAGCAGGATGTTAGAATCATTTCCAAACAGCTAAAGTAGCACCTGCTCCCCGTGACGGCGCCATCCGAAGTATCGCATTCTCGTATCGCCCATTTAGTTGTATTTGTTGTCTGTAAGCTGCTGCATGTGTCACTGCAATCAATAATCACCATCTTCTAATTTGTTTTTCATCAGCATTTTGGCCATCATTGGACTTGAACACATGGAGTATGCATGGTTAACAAGCATTAGAAATAAAAAGTATGAAAAACTCAAATCAGTTTTTTCTCTTTTGTGCTGCCAGTTTAAAGTAAAAGACTTTTTCTCATATCTTTTGACACAAACATGTTCCAAACCAGTCATATAGAAAGTGAAATCATTTCCTGATGAGAGCACAATGGTAAGTATGGCAGTGTTATCACACCTGCAGTGTGTGCACAGATCACTCTTTTTTCACCTGCAGATGGTTGAACCTTTTTCAGAGCCACAAAATGCACCTGTTTGGTTTTCAAGCTAAAATAAAACAAACCTGCAGTTTACCGTTTGTCTTCTCCCCTGTTCACGTTGCCTCACCATTAGGCTGCTCAACAGAATGAAGTCTGCTGTTTTGTGTACTGCCTCAACATTGGTGATTACTGACCATAATTGCCGGTCTTACTTGACTATTTTCCCATTTGTGTTTTCCTCTAACCCCTTGAAAATTGACCCCGGCATTACTTCACATTGCTGAGCAGGCACTGAGACGTAAATGTGTTGTTAAGGGCGGGGCAGAGCGAGCCCCAGCCTGCAGAGGGAAGGCACGGGAGTCCAAAACAGGTGCTCATGTTCCCCTTTTCTTTTTTTTTCTCTCCTTTCTTTTCATCGTTCGTTCTTTTTCCTTCTTTCTTCTCTCCACACCTGTTGAAGTGTGAAGAATCATGCTGTTTTATCCAAGCAGCTTCAGCCAAGCAAAGCTATGCCAAAAACAGTGGGAGTCTGTGGGTAATTACTTAACTAGTATGTTTTATCTCCTCTGCCTCCTCCCCCCTGTCCTCCTACCTAATTCCCACATTTTATATCAGGTGTTACTTCTGGGCTGATGAGTTGTGTGTCTTTTAACAGGTCATGCCAAAAAGGGGGAGGGATGGGGCAACATGTTTGTGAGAGCGCAAATGGGAAACCCCCAATAAGTAAGAAAGGTTACATGGATAAGAACAAAACAGAACGCAACCTGTTACATTACACCTGTGCCATCTGCTCAGAGCTCAGCACTGTGCGCTCTTACTGCAGTAGAAACCAAAGTGGCAGCAGAGACCTTCAGTGATTTGATTGTGGGGGGGGGTCTCTCAGGTGGAGCACCTTATGGGGCCCACAGAAAGCCCTCTGGCTTCTGTCTGTTGTCCCACAACAGGGGATCAAGATTTACCCAGCTGTTTGGGATCTGTGGTTATGCTTGACAAATGAAAGTTGACCCTAGGTGCAAAGCCCAACTGATGAACACTACTGTCTGCTGAAAACTATATACTGTATTGGGGTTTTTATCAGGAGCGTGTGTGAGGAGATCTGTTAAAGAAGAATAAGATAACACCACATAAATAAATGATCAGCAGCCCTCACCAAACAAAGAAGGTCCAAGAAGAGTACAAGAGATGCACGATAACTTTTTTTTGTGTAACATATGTGTATGATGTACACACCTGTTCATTAGAGTGTCTGGAGATCAGCAGCTGGTTTTCGTACCTGCAAGTGTAACCCATGGATGTGTTAGAGAAAGAGGTCAGGAAAGGTAAAGACTTTGACAAGACAAAAGATTCAGCTCAGACAGCAAAATACAAGTGAACTTTGACAGAAGGTTTAGTCTAAATGTGTCTAATTTTCACTGACAATACATCTATCTGCAGAGTTTTCTGCAGTCTGAACCTGATATCAAAGCTTTGCCCTGAACCGAATGAACAACAAAAGAATAAAGAAAAATTAAATGGGAAGAAAAATGATTAAGGTTGTTTTTGTTTTCATTTTCTATTATCATCAAGTGACGTGTGACACACATTTTAATTAAATTGCACACCTCTGGTTCTCAGCATAGAAAACGAGAACATCTTTATTGTCACACAAGATGACAATAAAGACCAAGCCCAAGGTGAGCACATTATCTACCCCGTTGACTCTCGTTGACTGTGCTACGCACATTGTTTATTGGATGACCATGGACGTTTATTTCAGCGACCTCTTATTTGATTATAAATTAGACATTTCCTGCAGACACAACCATTTTGCATTGTTTTGTTTTTTCCCTTGCAGTTTCCTTGCACATGTTCTCATTGTTTTCCTTCACGCTGGCTTGAACAGACCAGCGAAATCAGGTGGAAGCTGACGTTGTTGCTGTAAGTAAATAGCACAGTTAAATTAGAAGTTAGAAGAATTAGTGTGACAATATCACTCACTTTTAATGTCTCTATATTAATATGGCCACTCTTCAGGAAATGATTGTGATGGAAAAAGAAGGTATGTATTTATACTTGATGACCAATCGTGAATACATGAAATAAAATATTGACAGTGCTATCTGTTTTGTACTTTTATTTTAAGAATGATTTCCTTAAGGATGCTTCGGCAGTACTAATGTTTAAAACCAATGAGTTCTGCAGCCTGAAGACTGCAGCTAACCAGTATGTGGGAGCTAAATATTGTAGTACCAGGACGTGTTTATTGTGCTGCATGGACTCACAGTGGAGCAAATTACATATTGTACACTGAAATAAAGCTTTACAAATAAAATCAAATTGTCCAACCACAAGTCACCCAAAGTCAATCATTAAATGAAACACGAACTCACACTACTGAGGGCTAAATACAACAACCTTTTGCATATAATGAAAAGTTTCAGTTTCTATAATAATACCTGAATGTAACTGCACATTCAACTATAAGTTATAAGTTAATTTTTACAATATGGCGATTCAGATGAGATAATGTGTCATTTAAGTTTGTAGAAACCGTTTGAAATAAATATGTTTACTGTAACTCTACAACCAAATTGACACTTATGCTTTCTGCGCTGATTTTCTTCTACAGGTGAGAAAAATAACTGCACCTAGTATTTGTTTCACTGATTAAATAACTGTGTTAAATCTAACGGTGGATGTTAAAGAGCCGTCATTGCAGTGAAAACTGACTTGGTCACATCTGGAAAGGCTTTGTGTGGAGCCTCTAGTTTCAAATGCTGCATTTTGTGTGTGTTTGGGTGGCACTGGGAGGCTGTCATGTGTGAATCCTTTCAGCATTCTCCACAGGGGTGTTGTTTTCTTTGGGTTTCAAAAAAACAAGCTCTCGGGTAATGATTTCAGCGTGGGATTTTTTTTCTTTGTGCTACCAAAAGTTCTGCCTCATTCAGTGCAACGTATCAGGTGCAAATCTTCCATTAAAGTGCTGCGGCATCCGGCAATGTGGCGTGTTCAATCGATAAACCGACGGTGCGTGTCAGATGATGTGCTGTATGTGTGTGCTCGGGCACATGTGCGTGCATGCATGCCACCCTGTGCTCCTGTCATCTGTTTGGCCCCTCTAGCTGGTAATCTGAGCATAGAGATTAGAAAGAAAAACACCACAGAAGAATGTCTTTGGTTGAGCCAACGAGGAATTTACAATGGCCTTCAGGCTGCTTTGACCTGTCCCTGCCTTTCTCTTGCTGACTCTTTCTCTCACACACACAAACACACACAAAAATAACAGAAGAAAATATCAACCTGCACTCTTTTTCAGTTTATCAATTATTAAAACATTTATTTCACCAACTTCAAATTAGGCCAAACAACACATTCGTTCGAAAAATAACAAATATTAGAAACTTTATCTCATTTATCTGGCAGCAAACCAAATGTTAGCTCTCAGGGTAAACTCTAATTATCCTTTAAAAATATAATAATATGCACTTTTATTGAAGCTGTAATATCAATTAACAATCTGGGTAATCATTAAATTGCCTGTCTTTTCTCTTTTGATTCTGACGATTATTTACAGTTTATATGAACTTAACAGTGTTATCATTCCTTTTCCCTTCTCTATTGTTCACAGGGGCTGAAGCATCTTAAGGAATAGGTTGCAGTAATGTCACCATGTGGGTAGACATGACAACATGTAACATGTTGTAGGGCAGAAAGGGAGCTTGAGGTCGATGCATTGGTGGAGTTCTAGTTTCAGTGGGACAGCTGCTTCAGCGCCCAGGTCAAACTGGACACCAGACCGTCTGATCTGATTCCTCTCACTCCGTCACAGCCCAGCAACCTGCCTTCCTCATAGACAAGCCACAGCCGGTGTGTGTGCGTGCGTGTGTAACACAGGCAAAAAGGAGGTCTTTGCCCCGACGAAGGGGACAGGTGTTAGGGACAGGAGGTGCCGTGTGGCCCGGGGGTGTGGTCAGGTGGTGACACACCTGTCCCCCTTTGCACAGGCGGGTCTAGTTACACACAAATACACGCTGACTCGCATGCAGACGACTCACATCAGCCAGACCATGTGTTCTGACATGCACCATTAGACCATCTACCCGCTGATGCCATCTGGGATTGATGACAAACCTGGTGCGCCATAGAAAGCAGTAGATATGTTACACAAAGCTTTGCGTGGATATTTGGTTACCATGAAAAATGTGCATGACAAAGAGAGAGAGACAGCTTATAGAAAGTTTGTCTGGATGTGATAGATAATTTTTCCAAATATACTGTGGCTTAAGTTCCCCTATGTAATGTGGCTCAGAAAATCAGTGTTGACTCTGTTGATGAACTTAGGAAGATGGCAAACCAGTGAAATGAGGAGGTTAACTCCCTACATCCAAAATGTTTAACTAACTAAGAATATCATCACAGTAGAGGCTGATTTATTCTCCTCTGAGTTTGTCTGAGAGCTAATGTAGCCTCAAGCCCTTGTGATTTTTTTTTTTTTTGCTTTTGCAGACTTGTCATCTTAAGCTGAAACGTACGCTGACTCAAGTTACAAAGTTGAAGCAATTTATTGGATTTCACTCAGCTTCCCCTGCAGCCATTAAATGTGTTATACAGCTTCTTTTTACATACACTATTGTCATCCTTAAAAGCTGTAAACAGACTTCAATTCAAGATTTTGGACCCTTAAGGTGCACCGTTGCTACATGTCCCTCTGTGCTTTCCATTTAAAAGAGTGTAAGTGGACACCAGTGTGTGTGGCACATGCGGCATTTCTGTAAAACCTTGGAGATGGGGAGATAGGCGTCTGGCCCTGGGGTGTGGATTTCAGGCAGGTGCATGTGCCTGCCCTGCGGCTCCTCAAGGGACAGGACAGGACGGGACAAAACGAAGAGGAGGAGGAGGAGAAGAGGGGAGGCAATCTGCAGTAACACACACAAACCCCAGATCCTCACTCAAAGGCTGTTCCCCACCCATCTTGTCCTCCCTGCCCAGAGCCCCTCCTTCCTTCGCTCCCCACCATATCCTTCATTGACTGGAATGTGCTTGGACAATAGAACTGTCCTGGTCCTTCGGCTGGTGCCCACCCACTCCACGCCGGGCCCACACAGGCCCTGACAAGAGGACAAAAGTGCACCTTGCACTTCTCAGCACTACCAGCAGCACCCTGGGGGCGAATACCTGAATACCTGAGGTAAAGAAAAGGAGACAGGCGGGCAAGAAAGAATGAAACAACACGAGGAGAGAGAAGGGAGAAGGATGAATTTTTAAAAAACAAAAACAAAATAATACTCAGCGCAAGATAATTTTCACTCTCAGCTGCCAAATGAAACACAGACTCCTGGAGAGATCCAAGCAAAACACAAGAGAGGTATTGCAGTTTTAATATCCTCCCCCTCATTAGTCATTATGTTGCACATGCTTATATATTATATCCATTTTGATACCTGCTTTCTTGGCAATATCTCACCCAGAAAGTGTTTGATCCTGCTCTTCCTCCAGTACTCCTTTATTCCCTCATGTCACGACTTGCTGGCCCCTGCCTAGCTTGTCCTGCGTGTGGTTTGCTCACAATCAACCCTTACACTCCTTTTCTTGCATCACAGTTAGTCCTAACTGGCTCACAGCTGAAATACACACCAATGCCACTGGCAGAGCAGCAGATTGGTGATTTAACTGTTGAGCTTCGAGCAACTTTTCTCACCAAATTGAAGCTTCATAGCCTCTCCTTTCATTCCCTCCTCCTGTCTCTGGGCGAAGGCGTGCTAATCAGTGAAGTGAAGTGTGCTAAGCCTCAGTCACATTACCACTGATGAAACCGCAATCACTTTTCCACCGCACGGCAAATGTATGTGAGGTCATGATACTGAAAAAGTAAAGCAACTTTTAATAGAACACGCAGTCGCTTCACCTCTGGCAATACTTCATCACTGCTTCTGCTCTTTGCCCAAGTAAGAACTTCATGAAGCATACTGTATGCAAAACCTCTCCTCCACCATTTCCTAAACCATGCTGCTCCCTTTGCACATGCATTACAATACCTACAGGTAGTGTGCAGTTGCAAAAGGTTAACAGATAAAATAACGTCAAATAAAGTTGCACATAAGACAACTTCAACATGAATATCTATTGGTAGACACTGAGCATGTGCAGCCAAAACTACTCTGATCCACTGGGGCAAAGACACAGGATCTCAGGGGGTTTCCTGTGGTTGCACTGGGATGTTGGCAGCAAGTTCTTTGGGATAGAGCCTCCGTGAATCGGGAATATTCCACCATCTTGAGGGATTGTTGACCAGATTTTGATGTGGAGAGTCTGGGCTCTTTTCTTCCCCCTCCAGCTGTTCTTGAGCACTCTTTATGTGTGGCAGGGAGTCTTGTCCTGCTGTTGACTACAGGGTTTTGCATGCCGGTCTTTAACAATGTTAACGTGGGTGGTACATGTCACGTACACATGAATTCTGAAGATCACTGCAGATCATTGCACTGTGATGAGATGAAGAATGTCTCTCATTTCACCAGCCATGTTGTGGCTCATTAACGGACCTGTTTGAATCTAAATCTAACTTGAATCTAAGTTGAATCTAAAGGAATTTTGTCCTGTTTTAACAATTACATAATCATCTATTTATTTTTGTTTATTCTGACGAGAGATATTTGCATCCATACTACCCCTGTATTCTCTTGCCCCATATTCCCATGTAACTAAAGATTAGTAGTTCTTTAACTGTTTATGAGCAATAGAAACATTCATGTAGAGAGCTCTGCATGACACAAAGTTGGAAACTTCTGTTAAGCACAAAGTATCTCATTTGTTTACGCTCCTGTTTCTTTATGGCTCATCCTCTACCCTCTGACCCTGTGGGACAGAGTGTCTGTGTTTAGGAGGAAAGCACTGGCCACATAACACTGATACACTCACACACTCACACACACACACACACACACACACACACACACACCACTGAAAGGGGACAGCAGGAGTGCGGAGGTGGGCAGGAAATGGCGTGTACCCCCTCCTGCAGGCCATATCCTGTCCTTGGGTAAAAGTGGTTTATTTGTGCAGAGATCTGAGCTCTGCATGCGCGTGTCTCACATAGTTGAATGTGGATGTCTTCGGAGAGGTAATGAAAAACAAGAATTTAAAACAAACAGAGTTGGAACAAGAAATAATTTCTTTGGATTCGGCACAGGAATAAAAAATAAATTTTAAAAAAAGATCTGCACGTGTTTTGCACATTGATTGTGTGTTTGTGGGAAACTCTCACTTGAAAACCTTCCATAGTCAGCATATCTCACACAGCATGTCATTGATCAAGTCTGCATTGCAACATGTAGCATTCCTCTGTAAATTCTACTCCCTAGTGATTTGATTAATGGCCCACAAACAGAAACAGTCATTCTTCTCCAGACACCCACCAAGCCACCCCACCCCCACGCTCCTCCAGTGTCCAGTCTCCTTTCCCTCGGTCTGTTCCTCCTCCCGTTATTATCTTCTTATCCTTACTTCACCCTCCCATGCAAACCTCAAGCCATTACTTTCCCCATCCTGCATTATTTTCTGGAGTAGAGAGGTGGAGATTTGTCAGCCCTCTGAAAAAATTGAGCTTTTTTAATGGCTTTTTAAGGACAAAGGTAGACAAGAGTCCATTGGGACAGCTCCAGGAGAAGAGCGGTGGCATTGTGTAAGAGCCACTTGCAAAAAAAAAAGTTTGAAACTTTAACCCAGTGACTTAACCCTCCTGGCTTGAATCTGATCCTCTAGTGAATTGGTTTTGCAACCCCTGCCAATTCTGATTTCAGCAACATACCTTCTTCAATATGGACCACTGTAAAATCCCAGCAGAGACACATCAGCCCCTCACAGAGACTCACAAATGCTCTCATGCAGTATGTGCACAGAAACAGCCGTAGCCGCACCCAGATGCTTTATATCAGCACTTTTTGGGGCAGGCTGTGTTTGTACAAGACCGACAGGCCACTTCCCGTGTCCTAAACATTACCCGAAACTTTTCAACATATCGGGTCCCAAAAATGTTCATGCTACACGTTTGAAAAAAGTTTATTTCATTGTTGATATCCTCTGCTGCTTACCATTTCTCAAATCCAGAGACCCGGCTTAATCCAGCCTTGTGATCTGTTCTTTTACACTCATGCAAAGCCCCACTTATGAGTCAGGGTGATTGTTTAGAGAAAGCCATATATTTTGTGTTTCCAGGATGACGCCATCCTAACAAAATAAAACTCATCCCGCTGCGTATTGTCAAACATCAGCTTTTGCATACACAAAACCAAAAGCAGGGTTTGCTCTTCACTGGACACCGTCCAGCTTTTAAAATCACAGAGTTATCAGTGAATACATTTTCACTGTTTCATTTGTTGGAGCAAACTAATAACACTTCAGACATTCTTTCCATGACAGTAACACATGTGGTATATTTAAATGATCGGCAATCCCCTTTTCTTCGTAATCATCTCAGCATTACATTATTTCCTGTTACTGGAAAATCTAATTATTACTTTAATTCAGGAGCAAACTGCAATGACAGTAGACAGAGCAGCCCTCTCTGTGTTAGGCTGTGGTATTGTATGTCTGTCACTAATGGCTCAGGAATGTTAAATTAGTCAGGGGCTACATGCGTGACGATGTGAACATTAAAGCACTTTGAGGAGACCAATATGATATTACACACACACCGAAAAAGAAAGGTGACAGGTCCAGTGATCTCATTGCCTCAAAGCTACAGAGTGATAGACTGCCTCCCACACACTGCAAACCAGGAAAAATGCCCCCCGAGCAAGATGTCAGAGTTAAATTTCAAAACGGCCGAAACACATAAGAAATGACAGTCTGTTTGGTGGCATTGTTTTGGATAAATTTGGTTTGGCTGAGCTTCAATGTCCCAAGGAGAAAATGCAATATCTTTCTTTTCTATCTTTCTTTTTTGCATTATTTGACATGTTTCTAACACATAAAAGTGACAAGTTCAAGCTCAGTTCAGTCCCTTGTGGCGTGCTTCTCTGCTTTTCTGACTCACTGCCTGCGTAGGTGTGCAATGACTAAATGACTCTCACCTCACAATTAACAGGAGCCCAGGACAGACAAATGTTTAAAAAAAATCCCCCTTGATCACCTCTTTATTCAGCCGGTGTGTGTTTGAATGTGTGCACACACGTGTGTAGTCTTTCGGGTGCTGTTTACATTGGACAAGCTAAGTCATGCAATCTGATCTCAAGCTTTTTGAGTGCCCCCGCAAACCCCTGTCACACACACACACATGCATCCACCTCTCAACACCGTGAGCTATTGGAGGAAACACTTTGTTACCTCACTAAGACATGCTGGCGTCAGTGTGTGTGGGTCAGGAGGGCAGTAGGGATTGGAGACACATTGCTGCCATGTGTTCACCCTGAATGTTCACATTCAGGTTGTGGAAGACTGCACTTTCACCAGAACTTCCTACCAGGTAACCCAGAGATTAACCATTCCTGCACAAACTGCAAGTTATTTCTGCATTTGCTCATCTTGACCCCAGAGCGCTCCTTCCTCTTCCAAAGCTGGACGTGGGTCAGTGGGACTCTTCTCAGCTGATTTCACACAAAATTTCTGAAAAATAAAATCACATCCTTTTTCTAGCTTACCATCTTCTTTGACGCCAGTTTACTTGCCTGCCTTTTTCCCCCGCACCTGCAACCGCAGTGTTCCCCGCCTCTTGGGCATGTGTCCTCCATCTGTGCATGCTGACAGCCTGGCAGGTGTGCGCAGGTGTTCCCCTCATCACTCAGCATCACACAAACCCATCACCGCTCCCCCTTAACACACATGAACCCATATACAACAACGCACAGCTCTATCTTCCCATTCAGAAACTGTCATGTCTGTCCTGATGAACTCATTTGTATTTAAATAAGAAGCCTGCTGACACACTTCTTTAAAGAACAAGAAGCAGACGAGAACGAGCTGTTATTTTAAAACAATGCTTTTATTTACAAATGACAGAAAAATTCACAACCTTTAAAAAAGGCACATTCAGTTCAATGTTTCATAAAAACTGTATGTCAACACTTATCCTAAATACAAATGTCATTTAGATTGTAAAATAGCCCTGAGCAGTTAGTCCCTGGTTCAATTCCTGGCTGACTGAACCATTTGTTGCACGTCATGAGTGTCTGTTGTATATTTCCACTATTTCCTGTGACTCTCCACTTAAAAATGACAACTTTTTTCTTTTCAAATGAGACATTTGTAAAAAGGCAAGGTGTATTTTTGGTCCTATAACACACACATATTAGAGTGCCTATTGAAAGTGTTTCTGGCTTGCAGAGAGGCACACCAGGCGGGGGGTGTCACCTGTTGTCGAGGTCACAGCTAACACGTCCCTCAGCGCCCTGCCTCCACAGTGCACCATGCAGACAGCTGTCTCAACACTCACATTTGCTCAGATACACACATGTCATGTATGCATAGTATAGTGAGGAAGGACATCCCCACATACACACACACACACACAAACACAAGCAGCTGCAACATTGCCAAAGTCCCGGACTGGCGGGCACCAACGGGCTCCCCTGGGAATTAATTGAATGTCCACCTGCTCTCAAATCACAATGGATGAGACAAAATTGTGCCACAGATAGGACCTCAATCTGATCCTCTAATTGATTAAGGCACATTTCATAAAAGTATAACTGCATTTTTTTTTTCATGTGTGTGTGTGCAGCTAATAGCATTGGCTCCCATCACAACAGGTAGCTTCAACTGAAAGGACAACGGGAGGAATGTGACTTTTACGAGGAAGGACAGCATCCGGAGGCGCTGTGTTTGTTCAGAAGAGACATGCGACTGAAGGTCCTGGAGCAGGAGCCACACTGGTACTTCTTCACCTCAGAGTGGGTCTGCATGTGGGCGCGCAGATTGGAGCGATCGGCAAAGGCCCGGCTACAGTGCTGACAAGCAAAGGGGCGCTCACCTGGTTAAAAAGAAAAGAAAGAAAGAGAGAGAGACACACAATCAGTGCCAGCCCAACACATTAACAAAAGTTTACCCCCGAGTCATTGTTTTTTTCAGATACTCTAGAGATAACAGAAAACAGTGGTAGGACACACTAACTTCATTAATGCAGAGTGCCTTTTAACATGCAAAGCACCTGTGAGGAAGATTAGATTATGTCCCCCCCCCCCAGCATTTGCTCACACATCAGGAAAAATCAATGAATATCAATGAGAACAAGGTGCAACCAGCTGTTAAGTTAACAAGCCTACAGATCTTGGAAAAATCTATTGTCTGACATACCTGTGTGTGTGCGAATGTGTCCCCTGAGGAGCCACGGTCTGGAGAAAGCCTTGCCACACGTGGTGCACACGCAGGGCAACGTGTGTGATCGAATGTGCATTTTCAGGGCACCCAGGCTGTTGTACTCCTTGGGGCAGTGTTTGCAGTGGAAGACCGGGCGTGCTGAAGCCTCTGTGGTCATAGGAGTCTCGGGAGCACAGGGGGGGAGCTGGTGGGACATCTGATGCTGGGAAAATGCAGAGAGGCTGGTGTAGCTCTTGGTGCAGTGCAAACAGTGATAGATTGGCTGAATTGTATCTGGGCTTGGTGGATCCGAAGTACGTCCGCCGTCCTCCTCTTCCTCACCGCTGCTGCAGGAGGGAGAGCTGCTGAGGTCCAAAGGGCCCATGGGTGAAGGGGGGAGAGATTCTGGGGAAATCAAGGGGTGAGGTCGAGGCAGGATGTCCACGCTGAATATTAGCGTGGCGGGTTGGCAGGTCAGTGCAGAGCTGTTCTCTGATGGAAGCTCAGCCAGTGGAAAGTTTTCTGGCACAAAAGCTGGAGATGCAAAGGAAATGAAGTCAGGTTAGTTAAATGGGACAGACGATCTAATAAACCACTAAACCTGTTTTCATTCTTCGGGTTCACGTTACAGCCTATTTTAATCACAAGCTTTCTTATCATGAGTTTTTCCAGGTGACAGGGACAAGAATTAGGAATGCCCAAGCTGCTACATGACAGGTATACACCTTATCACGTCTGCCACATGACTGTTATGTGTCTGCAGGTAACTTGATGGGTCATGGCTCATGACTGTGATTCCCTATGTGTCTAATGCACTCGCAAATATCTTGCATACAATCACGGACAATAGCAAACTTACCTGTGTGGCTCTCCGGGTAGCTTTCCCTATTATGCTGCTTCTTGTAGGGAAAATACTTCTTGACAAGGAACGACCGAGGCATCTTGAGCTCTAGCTTCACCGATGGAATAACAATACAAAATAAAAAACAGGGGGAAAAATACAGTCCAAGGCGTTGTGCGCTCTAATCACAGCTTGAGCAAACAGCGGATTCCTGTCGGGGTGGAGAGAAAACTCTTGGAAGATTGACAAGACGACTACCAAAGTTGAATCTGTCTGGGGGATCCCAAACTTGCCTCCTCATATAGTAAGCAGAGGAGAGAAGCAGCGGAGTGGGTGGGCACGTCTCCGCCCACATAAACACCCCCGTGTGTCCGGGCTGGGCGCCACCGGCTCCATTCATCACAGGTGACCAATGTGCCAAAAGCTGTTGCAGCGCCCTGATCTAATTATGCATTTCACGCCTCTAATGGCTGACTTTCAAACATCGGGCATACGCGTATTGTCATGTGAACGGCCGAGTGTTCAATTCAATGTGAAACACGGCCGAACTGTTTTCATAGCCTACGTGAACTGAAATGTGCATATCAATGCTTTTCATTGTGAGGAAGACCCGGAGGGAGAAGTGAATATGTAAAACAGACGGAGGGGGAGAAGTTTGCCTTCAGGGCCAAAAAATTACTTTTATATTGTGTCTGTGTCTTTTATATTGTGTTCAGTCGAAGATCCTGATATGAGTTCAAATATGTCCACGGTAATCCTAACGGGGCGTCCTGCAGGAAAAGCACCAAAACCAAAGCATTTCCCATTTGTGCAATAATTTTGCAAAGAAATAAATCATACACCTTACCAAAAAGTCGCAGCCCTTTAAAAAAAAAAGGGCCAGCAATAACTTGAGCGTCCTCTGTTGGTCCATACTGCAATGCAGTCAGTGGTTTGTGGTGGAAGAATATGTTTTGCACAATATATATTCACAAATACCCGAAAAGCAGTGTTAAAAAATAAGATTTGTGGCACTGATTTGCACAAAATATTGTTATTTCTACGTACAACCCGCACAATAATGTGCAAAAATGTCAGAAGTAATCGCATAAGCAGTTTGAGAATTTCACCATTATCATTGCATTGCAAAACAAGTGACACTACATGACTTTTACAAGCAAATGAGAATAAGCTGAGGTTTTGTCCTCACTGACTACCCCTCTCATTCTCTCTCTGCGGGGGACACGTCCGTTTGAATAAAGGCGCCGCTGTTCTCCAGATTGCTCACAGCGTGATATAAGGTAAAAAATTAACAGAGCCGACAGGAGCACATGATGATGTAAACTGAGACCTATTAAATCCACTTTAGGCGCTTCTCTCGAATGAGCATCACATGATGTTTTAGACTTTACCCCAAGGTTTTCCAATCAAAAGTCATGTCTTTGTCTCCGTTGTGTTTGTGACTAAAGTGAGCATGGGTTACAGGGACCGTTGGAAAGATCAGCAGGCAAAGGTTTATTGTTGTTATTATTATTATTATATTTTTTTATTACATACCAGAAAGTTATTTTACCTTTATGATCACTTTAGAAAGCTGTATTTTTCTCTAATATCCTTGCTTATATTGGTTATAGTGGTAAATATTGTCTAGTCTTAAAGATTTATGTATATATATAAAAAAAGAAATTACCTCTTTTTGTAAATATCCTTATTACTTGTACCCATTCTGTGTTTTACGTAATAATCAATCCCAAAAGAAGTGTAATTTATGGACAGATAAAATACCTTTATGGTACTGTTGTGTTCTATTTGTTGCTGTTTCTGCTGCTCTCTTGACCAGATATCGCAGTGACACTTTTTACCTGGATAAATAAAGGATAAAAGTCACCTTGCCAAAAACTGTTTTGAAGCATCCTCCTGAAATGACAGATGTATATTTAAAAGACTCTATGTCGACGGGTTATCTACAAAATGTTAAAAACCACAATCTTTTTTTTTTCTTTTGCAAATGCCAGCAGTCACTGTGCACCCTCTAAGTGTGAAAATCACGTGAATGCCATTCACTAGACAAGACCATCACAGTCTTCACTGGTCCTATTTAGCACTGCAAAAGAGAGTGTGTGAAGGGTGTATATACACCTGTCTAAAGGCGCCATTGTCATGGCAGGCCCGATAGTTCACACATCGTCAGAGCGCTCCTTGACTCCGACGCCACGTAGGCTGGAGGGTCATGAGGGCAGGTCGGCAGTAAAAACAAAAGCAAATAGCAAAGACACACGTGAAAGTGATCTGAGCGGTGCTTCTGTGCATGTTTAACCTGACTCTTAAAAGTCAGTTGAAATAATTGACATTAAAGGTATGCGCAGTGATATGATTACGTGTGTGTCTAACCCTGACACACTTTCATAAGATTTTCTCTTTTGAAGAAGTAAGAGTGAAAACAGCTGATAATACACTGCTGAATCTGCCCCTCCGTGCAGAGCAGTGTGTCTGCGGACAATTTGTGACACAACAGGGTTGGAGTGACCTCATGACACAGTGGGGACACGAAGACATGAAAAGTTTTCTGCTTGGAACAGATGTTATTCTTTTTTCTGGCCTCCAGAATAAAGCAGCCAGTGTTCTCAAAGCCTCCTCAAAAGGAAACTGTTGTGGAGGACGAGTCTTAATTCAGACTCATCTTAGAAGGGCTTTACTGGTGGAGAACCACAAAACTAAAACGAGACGCTGTCTGTCTAACGTTAACTGGGTTCTTTAGAAAACTGAATAAAGATATGGATGAAACCAAAGGGTAAAAGAAAAAGTGTCACACAGTCCAGGAAAAACTGTAGTACAGAGCAGGTTACAAAAACTAAACTCTGGGCGTTTATCAATAAACTCAGAGTACAAAGAACAACTTACTGTTTTTCTATAACATTATAAAGCATCATAAATTGTCTTCTGCATGAGGATAGACCGTTTTATAATGACAGGAATAGGTCATTTCATTGAATTGTACATTGCTAAACTAGTAAATATTTCATCACCAGTGTACTGTAGATAAAATGTGTTTCTTGTATGCACACATAAATGAATGCATTCATTCATTTATAAATTATAACTTTTTTCATGCATTGAATGGAACATTTCAAAGCAAGCCTTACCTGTGCAGCTGCATGTAAACAAAGCATATATCAAGTATTATAAACGTGAGTTGTGAAAGTGATACAATATAAAATCAGTGGGAGTCAAACTGACATTTTAAACCTCTGTAGCTGCTGACCACTGCTGACCGCCCCCATTTCATTCTCATTAGATTCTGTGTCCTTGTGTGGGGACATCACATTGTGGCTTTTCTGCACCTTTATCCCCTGTTCTTCTCAAGAAATTATTAGCAGTCTGTTCTAATGTCATACACAAACCTTTACTTCAGGATTCATTTTCTGAGCACTTAATCCTGAAATTGAAGATCCAGAGTTTTGTACAGGGTCAAAAATTATTCATTATTTATATAAGTGATATATGTCAGGTATGTGATATTTTTAAATCAGTATTTATTGCAAATCACACAAATATTTTTTTTTCTTTGGGGCTAATCTAAAGGAGCCACTGTGGTCACTTCATAAATGTGCAAAATAAAAAAAAAGAAGCTTGACAGGAACAAACTGTCATTAAATCTAAAGAAAGTTAAATAAGGTCATTTGGGAATTTTAAAAGAAATTAACAAGTGCATATAGATGGGCTCGACATGGAAGAAGTTCATGAAAATAGGTTTGTTGGTGTGATAATAAATGAT
>NW_005187501.1:135026-136888 GCF_000239375.1 Pundamilia nyererei
ACTCCGACACATATGTTCTGTGGATTGCACATGTTTCTGTTCCAGTCTCTTTCTCCAAGACACAATCACTGGTGGCTAAACTCCGGCCCATTCAAGCTCATTTTGATGTGGGGAGGCAAACCGACATATCATGCAGATTAAAGCTGGTCTACCAGGAGTTTATGCAATCGACTGGATATTGTCTGTTTTTGTAATCAGCCAAGTGAATTGCACACTCACTTACATTTACAGTGGCTCTTTCAATCATCACTAACAATTTCAAAGGCTCGGTTCAATTAGTTTTCATTTAAATGGCGCCAGTTCACAATAACAGTCACTGAAACTGTGGAGCAAAAGCGTCGTTAGATTTATAGTAAAACATTAAGGATAAGGTCAAGTTACATATTTAAAGACATTTTGTGCTTTACTTTAGTGGTAAATATTGTACCTTGTACTCAACTAAATGTAACTAAAAGTTGCATTACTTCAGCTACAACTTTATACAAAACCTACGAGTCTTACAATAAACCATGCGACACATGGATCATGATAAATAAAGCCTGAGCTTTGGGAATTAGCTCATTTAAATGGTTAAACATCTGTAGTGAAAGGGTTACTAGACTTTATTTCATTTTTTTATGTCACCTTTATTTATCGTGATACTGACATTGTATCCTCTGTATGCTTTAACCGCGAGTTTTGTCTTAAACAGAGACAATAACTACATTTTGGTTCTAAAAATCTTTTTGTGCTTTTCTACCAGACTCAGACTGTTCAAATCTCACATGTGCCATCTCCATCCTAAACTTGCAATGTCTTTCTGAACTCCACCCCTGCCATGAAAATATGATAGGAAGATAAGCTGCTACTTTATAAAGGCAGTTTTTCTTGGATTTGATGCTTTGTGTTCCTTATATCAGTATATGTAAGATATGTGCATATTTCTACATTTTGACAGTGCACTATGAAACATACAGACATATACAGGATAAGAAAACAAAACATACATGCAAACAAAAAACACATCATCGTAACACAATTTACGCTTCATGTCAGGATAAATACTAATAACATAGGATTTGCATAACATAACTTTAAATAAACTATTAATGCTACAGCACAAAAATGACGATGTCGAACTGAAGTGGCCAAATCAGGCGGTCAGATTTGACTTTGATTTTCTTATCAGTTATAATTCATTTACTGTGTTTTATATGCTACAAATGTGGAGTTTGTTATGCTGAATGCCAGATATTATAATGACAGTTGTTTCTTTACAATCAGCACGTAGCAGAAGTCTAAAGACTTGAAATAATAATTTGACAAACTGTCAGTGATTACCATGAAAATACAAATTAACAGTGTTTTTATGTTAAATATGAAGAGCTAAGTTGGTCAGATGAACAAATAAAAGTGAGATTGTTTACTCTTTACTATTATATTACTGTAAACACCGATTTTCGGGAACTACTAAAATGCTGAATAATAAGTATCATCGCTATTCTTATTCTCATCAATGTGCGTATGCTGCACAAGCGTATTGCATTATGTACAGTTTTCATACACCTGTCACCACCAGATAATAACTCTGGTGATAATAGACTTCTGCTGCTGCACGGCGGTCGTCTAAACAAACATTTGACAAGACAACAGACTTGGTAATGAGAAAACACGTAGATGGAAACATTTTCTTTCTTTAAATGAGGCGATGAAGGCTGATGTTTGTTTAAAACAACTTCTGGAAATTTGAAGCACAGAGTTAGTTTCTGTGCCTTTACATTTGCTTTTCTTTCCTTCAATCCTAAAACTCGGATCAATTCCCATCTCCAGATGCTGACAGAGATGGAATTTGCCCAGATGCATTCAAGCGTCTGTTTCTGTGC
>NW_005187501.1:137230-145059 GCF_000239375.1 Pundamilia nyererei
AAAGAAAGAAAGAAAGTTAACAACTTTATAAAAACATATGCAAATTTGGGGGATTAAATCAATAAAAAAAATTCAATACAATTTTTATTTAAAACATGTAAGTGACAAGCATTGATAAGCATAAAAAACGGAACATGAAACCTGGGAAAACCTTCATATTCACATTTTAAACATCTGTTTTGATCATACAGTCTGATATCTACACGAACTCTATAAATAATACCCTACAAATAGTTTACACTGGCAATACTAACCTGTACCTTTGCAACTGTGCACACAATATATTAATCATTGTTATAAACATTAAACAGTTTTATATAACACTCATAAACTCTGAATGTTTTAACATGCATAACTCAATGCACATTATATTCTGACCATTATTTTCACTCGCAACATAATAATTTCGTTCCCCAGAGTAACCAGTGTGTTTCACAGTGTTTAAGACAATACATTTTTTGAGTCTTGATAAATATACCTTCCCCATACACAGCCTTCACAATCACTAATTCTCTGATATCTCTTTCCACTTTAATTTAGTGATTTTTCAGGAGAGGAATTGGCGCCCCCTACTCTTCATAAACTGAACTGATATACAGAAGGGATATTCTAGGATTAATCACAGGGGGGCGACTGTAGACCAGAAATAACACTGCTGTTCACGAATCAATTATCAGGTCAGAAACAACCAAATAATCTGGCCAATAATCTGGCTGCTCCGCATTAACCTGTTATGTGTGATTAGTAGGTGAGAAAACAGGTTGGATCATAACAGCACTTAAGCTGATGACAGGGTGAAGCACAAGAATCCTACCTGCCCAGAAACACACACCAAACACACTGTTGGTGGGTTGTTGTTTTTTTTTCTTTAGTGGTTATCAATGAAAATCTTTATGCAAACCGACACTTGCATGCGTTCTGTAGAAAACATGTTATGTAACACTTTGATAAATAAAACACTGACCTTTTTGATAAGACGTTTTTGATAAGATTCTGATCTCTGTAGGCAATATGGTTCCTCTACAAATCCTTTATTAACTTGTTTCGCTGATGAGCTTGTGGCTCCTGCGTTTCTGTTTTTTGTTTTTGTTGTTTGTTTTTTTAAAGGTACACTTTTTGCACGCGTCTAAACGTGCATTTCAAATGGGACAAACACGTGGTGCAGCAGGCAGCTGGGGTGTTAAAAGTGACTGACGTTTCTCCTCCTTTCCCACCTTCAGCAATATTTGCATGACACTTTGTATGCATGTATCACACTTTGGAAATGTAAGGTTCTTGTGATACAACATTTTCAGTTCGTAATGTGCTGTATTATGTGGGTCAGGCTGGATCTAGATTATTTTCTAGGAAGCATTTTGAAAGGAATATAGGTCATTTTTAAAGTGTTGCTTCAAAATTGTAAAAATAAGACAAATATACACCAATAGAAAGCATATGTAAATATCTGTGTTTGCAGTGGGTATAAAATAAACATAGTTTTTTGTTTGGTTGTTTTTAATGATTAAGCTACGTTAGATTAACGTACAAAGTTTTCTCTTAGGTAAGAGAACTGTAGACTCTATGCCTCTTAAAAATTAAGACTTGCAAGAACTAAGAGACAAACACGACCTGATGACATACTGCGAGAAAATGCAGGTGATTAGGTGTGGCTGTTACGCTTTTGTCTGAAAACTCAGCACAACTTACTCATGTACATGAAAATCACCATGTGTACCACACCTTTATATTTATTCATTTATAGTTAAAGGCATCTGAAAATATGGACCTGACTGTCCAAACCGGCCCTTCAGTTTCTCAGAAAAATATCTTGGAAGTATTTTGCATAATGATTGTTAACACACAAATGTAACAAAGAGGCTCTGGTGCTCACGTCCCTGGGTTCACCCTTTCCTCAAACTGAATAAAAACTACAAACAAGATAATAAGATTAAGTTCAAGACCCCTCAACACAAAAATGTAAAGGGCATTAAGTAAAACATAAAGATGTAGACGTGCAGAACCTGATGATGGTGTGAAGAATGTAATAATCTGGATTAGCAAAACATTACTGTGTAATATAAAGATATAAATACAGGTGCAGAAATTAGAGCACAGCATGTAAGCATATTTTATAAAGTTATCTAATGAATTAAAATAGCAATTAAAACTTAATCTTATATCAAATAGCCAATATTCACGTTTAATGCCGTAGAGCACAGACTAGTCGAGTTTTTATTTGTACAAAAAATAAAGTACCCTATATTTCATTACTCCGTATGTTAAAGTTTTGCTCCTCTGCTCCATTTTTCATAAATCTCAACGTTTTAGTGACCGGATACAGTAACATTCTTTGTTAGCCTGAAGAATAAAATGTGATTCAGCGCCTCCTGGCGGTTGAAAGAAGGGCCTGCCAATCAAAAACACGCTAAAAGTGTATCGTTTAATTTTTATAACAACATTTTATTTAATTACGTTTTACTGTGGATCTTAGGTTGCTAAAGGCCGCGTGTTTTTTAATATAAATGCACAAACGCCCCCCCCCTCCCCCACCAAGCAAAAAACACACACACACACACACACACACATACACCCTCCTCTTGAAATTCTAAGTAAAGCAAACGCGATTTAATCAATGTAAGCAAAATAAACATGCGTACATTTGATTAGCTGCTAGGCTTCTACTCAGAAAATAAATCCAGATAAAAGCTAACAGTTTATCTCAACCTGATTTAACCTGAGTGCTAGATCCAAATCAGATCACTGCTAAAATAAACGTTATCGTTCAATAATAGCTTCGTAAAAAGAGAAGGTATCGCAGTATTTGTTCGCCTTCCCCCACTCACAACATACACAAAATATAAACCCTGGTAAAAGAAGTGGAGATGCCGGGGATTGAACCCGGGGCCTCATACATGCAAAGCATGCGCTCTACCACTGAGCTACATCCCCTGTTGGAAATCATGGCGCATTACTGCGTATATAACAGTACGCATTCATGAACCGGAAGTTGATATTCCTTCTGTAAAATGAGTCGACGTTGAGCAGGTTATTTTTGCTCTCCTTGAGACCAGGTTATATAATTTCAGATCACAGCTTTAGCCTTTGACCCTTGCAGTATTTCTCTGGGTACAAGTACATTACTGTAAGTTACCTTTTTGAATGGATGAAGAAAAGTCCCGAGGTACTCCAGCTCAAAGGGGTGTTTTTTTTTTAGTAGTGGTTTTGTAAACACAGGAGCTCAACTGACGTCAGGATGGATGAATGGGAAATGTATCTGCTTTTTTGTATCCTTGTTTTGTGCTATTTTTAGCCTGCACATCTGAGCAATCTGCTCCTCATTTTCCATGCTATCTGTAAAGCAGATAAACTGATGGTGGTGATGAGGGCTAAAACTATACTGAAAGACACAGGCACAAAGCCTGATTATAATAATTCTGAAATGAAGTGAGTTTGACACGAGTGGCTGAAAAGCAGGTCCTTCTCACCATCCTAGGTACCCTAATCCTTCAGAGAATTTAAAATAGCTCCCCTCATTAAGTTTCATAATATTCTCCAGGGGAGCACGAGCGAGGGGCTGTCGGCCCCCTCTGGAGAGCACAGTCTGTCCTCACTCATTCTGTGTTTATCTGCACACCCTTGCCAAGGACACCACTTACAGGCCCTGTTTGCTCTGCCCATGTAGGGACAGACCCGACCCATGGGATGCACGCATGGCCTGAGGGTTGAAGGAGGGCTGAAGGAAGGAGAAGAGAAAGGGTGAGAGCCTTTGTCTACACAGGGCTCTCCCAGGATGAGGAGGGATGGGCACCCACTGATGCTGTTATTGTGTAAATTGTGTAAATTTGGACTGGTGACAGAACGCCACCATGCTGAGTCTGTGCTGAGTAATAAGGAAAGGCTGACAACCGTTATGTGGTGAGGGTTATCTGGGGACTGTAGAGTGCTGCATGTACAGACAGGCTGTATGCAATATGAGATCCAAAAAGGAATTCTTTATCTAAGGCCACAGACCTCCAGACGTTACACTGGACAGTGTCAAAGAGGAAGACTCCAACTTTGGAGTTTCAAGTGTTTCATACAGTTAGTGTGGATTAGTTATAGTGTGGATTTTTAAAAGAATGGTTTGATATTTAATGTGTTGACAATGTTCTTGTAGTCTTAACACTTGCAAAGTTAGATGACCTGTGCATGAGCATGAGCTTTGGTGGTAGAGCTACCATATCCAAGTAAAACAGAGCTGATCAGTAAGTCTAGCTCTTACCAGATTTCAAAAATATACTTAAAAGCCTTAAAAATAAATACATTTATTAGCAAGTCTTCTCTTCACAATCAAATTGTGGCTTTGCATCTGGGTGTCATTACTACCCTCCACTGGCTGCATTGCAAACCTCATCGAGGCAGGATTATGCAACCTTTTTCTCCCCCATATGATCAAACTGATGTAGACAAAGTATTCATAACTCCACATATTCAACAACTCATGAAAATAGGGCTACAAGCTACTATGAAATTCACTTACTTACGACAGCTCTTCGACTGCATAGGACACGGATGAATCACACTAAACATTACAGTCACTTGCCTCGAGCTTCTTTGGCACGATGATACCACTTATAGATTTTTGTGGGTTTTCTTTTGTTTTTCTGGATAGAGATGTGCAGCCAGTTTTGTACCTCTGCCTGTGTTTGTTTTACCTAAAGGTGTTCGAGGAAGTAGGAAGTAATGAATTGGTTCAACATATAACGTACTGTTAAACCCTACAAACTGCGATGTCAGTCAGTCTGTCATTTTTATACAGATTAAAATATCTTTTGTACAGAGGCTCATAATTCCTAGAGTATAAATCCTAATGATTGGTGCTCTAGTACCTACTAAATTAGCATTATCACTTCTTTTAGTGACCTTTATCAGAAAGATGACTTCCAAAGAGTGTGGCACCTCAGATTCCCCTGTGAACTGTAATAGTATTGGTAAACTTTTTAAGCCATTAACACCTTTTTTATACAAATATCAGAAGAAACTCGCAGATTATCCAACTAGTCCTTTAAGTTCTCCACCCCTTGTAATGTGTGTCATTTACTTTACTTCTGGTACTGTTAAGTTGTCTGACCTCCTATCTCCTGGGGCTGCTGTCTTATCATCAGCTGACAGCCAGCAGAAGCAGAAAGGCCCGAAAGAAGAGAGGGGCACCAAAAATAAAGCCTTCATAACAGGGTGAAGAAGAGGTGAATAAGGTAATGCTGGGAGTCGACTCAAAACAAAGTGACATACTTTTGAAAGTATGTCAGATCAGTCGTTTTGATTTATGAGCCAAAATACAAAAAGATTTTATGCAAACCACGAAGAAAATAAATTCTCTGAAGATCAAACTGAAAATGTTGTTTAGAAGTAAAACACAAATTGTCATGGTCTGGAGTCTGCGACTCCGTGTTTATGTTTAGTTTATTAGTATTCTGTGGTTTTGGTTGCCTTGGGTGTTTGTACTCCTCTGTTTCATGGTTCATGTTCCTATGTTCTGTGTCCCCCAGTCTGTTACGTTGGTGGGTTATCTCATTGCGTGTATGTGTTTCCTGTTTTATTGTGAAGGTCTGCATCCTATGTGAGTGTTTTCAGTTTGCCTCCCTAGTCTCGTCACGTAATCACTCCCAGCTGTGTTCCCCACCTGTGTGTAATCTCCCTGTGTTCTCTGAGTGTATTTAAGTTGTGTCTTCTGTCATGGTAGTTGCTGGTTCGTCTGTATTGTTTCCCCTCGGTCTCCCTGCATCTCTCCATATGTATTTCCCAGGACCTCCCTGCATCTTCATTTCTGGTTTGTGTTGTTAGTTTACCCAGTTTAGGTTTCCGGTTTCATGTTTTCCCACCATTGCTGTTTGTACCCACCCTTGTAAATAAATACCCACCTGCACCAGAGCTGCTGCCTTTTGGGTCCTTTCTTCAACTCCACACGGCTTGCAAACCGTGACACAAATTTCTGTTAACACTAAGTCCTAATCGTCTCTCCTGCTCCCAGCAAGTCCCATCAGTATTTGTTTTGTTCCAGTCAGGAACTCACTTTATTGTCTGATTCAAGCTTCAACATGCAACAAGCTGGACTTCCGAGTGAGCTGAATCATTGCTGTGCCTCAGTATTTCACCACAGTGTTATCCTTCTCTTGCTGGGAACCTGGGTTAGCTGTGTTGGCCAGGAAAAGAACAGGTTTGCTGTGAAATAGGAACATGACCATGAACGTGAACCCAAACAGGGAGGGGGAATAAGGGAGCTAGAGAGGGAAATACTGCCCTGACCTTTCGCCTATATTATTTCCAGCTGGTAGTGGAAACTGTAGGAATCCACGAATGCAGGAAAAAGCTCTATAGCCTTAGGCAGAAAATGGAAAAACGGAGCCTCTCTTCTCTGTGAGCAAGCTGGTGTGGCTGTGCTGCTATTCATTGCAGCATATTGCTAACACCTTAAAAAGCATCTGAAGCACGTCATAGCGACTGACAAAGTGTTTTACAAGGACGTACACAGGAGCGAGCCAGTGACATGTACTGATTAGTTAGAGAACACAGACATTACACAAACACAAGCACAGATAGCTCTTCCTGAATGTTTGTGTTCACTGTGTTACTGGGGTTGAGATATCATCATCACTGCAGGGTGAATGAGTCTGTGTCTTCAAGAGTTGCCAAGCACCTGGTAACCATATAGGCCGATACCTTATCAACCTGACGTTAGAAAGCTCGTGCTGAACTCATTGTCTGTGACCAGGCAGCAATTACATACCAAATGTCTAAAGCAGAAAAAACTAGCTCTCAAAGAATGTGTGTGAAACATGAGAGGTGTGGCACCTCTCATGTTTCACACAGGTTTGTTTGCATTTGAGACATCCAGTCAAAGATGCTTCAAAATATAAGACAGCATTTCCGGCTAAATCAACTATGGAGAAATTTCAAGATCATGCTCTTGTCATTGTGTAAAAGCTTCTTAACTTAAAAACATAAGCATAGGCCTTTAATAACACGTTTATTATAATCTATTCTTAAGAAATACACCAACAGATTTACAATTAAAAACTCTCACACTCAGCTGCCCCTTTAATCGGTATGCTTGTTCGCCAGCTTTTTAGTGCAAATATCTAGTCAGCGATCACATAGCAGCAGCTCAGTGGATATCTACATTTTGGTCTAGAAGAGCTCCTGAAGTTCAAACTAAGCATCAGAAATTGAAAGCAAGTGTCAGTGTCAGCTATCTCTGGAGTTTTACAGAGAATGGCCCAAAAAAGGGAAAATATCCAGTGAGCAGCAGTTCTCTGGGTGAAAATACCTTATTGATGTTAGAGGTCAGAGGAGAATGACGAGACTGCTTTGAGCTAGTAACTCAAATAATAACCACATATTTATCTAAGGTAAGCAGAAAAGCAGCTGCACAAAACAGCAAACCTTGAATCAGATATAGCAGCAGACTGCGTGGCCTCACCTACGTTGGCTGGTCTGAGTCTCGATTTCTGCTGTGGAAAATCAGACACTAGTCTGTTGGATTTGTTGTAAACAACATGAAAGCTTGAATCTGTCCTGTTTTTTATCAACGGTTTGGGCTGCTGCTGGTAGTTTAATTGTGTGGGGATATTTTCTTGGCACACTTTGGTTCCCTTAGCACCAGTGAAGCCTTGTTTAAATGCCATAGCCTACACTCTTAGAAGGGATGTGTTAAAATTGACACATCATGTGTTAAATTTTAACACATGTGCTGCATCAGATTAGGGACAACACATGATGTGTCAGTTTTAACACAATTAATGTGTCTGCTCCTTTAACACATCTTCTGTGTTAAAAAATGTAAACACAAAGATGTGTTATTTTGACACAAA
>NW_005187501.1:150838-154051 GCF_000239375.1 Pundamilia nyererei
ACACAAAATGTGTTAATAGTGTAACAACACATTTTTTGTGTCATTTTTTAACACATCCTTTCTAAGAGTGTACCTGACTATTCTTGCTAACCAGGCCTAACACTTTATGACTACAGCATACCCATCATTTTGTTAACACACCATGTCACAAAGCTCAGATGAACTCAAAGTAGTCTTTTGAACATGGCAATGAGTTTGATGTATTCAGGTGGTCTGCACAGTCGCAGAACCTCAATCAAATAGACGACCTTTGGGATGTGGTGGAACCGAAGATTGATCTTGGATGTACAGCTGACAAATCTGCAGCATGGTATCATTTTAATATGGACTGTGTGGAACCTTTAGCACCTTGTTGGATCAGTGCCATGAACTATTAAAGCAGCTCTGGGGGCAAAAGGAGCTCCAATCCAGTACTAGCAAGTTGCATCTGATAAGGTGTGAATACATACAGTTATCCACTTATTTAAAGAGGACCAGCTGCTACTGAATAATTCCCAAATTTATTGCATCCATGTTATAAAATTTAAATAAGTCATTATGTGTTTGGCTGAGTTTCAGCTAGAAGAACAGAGGTATGTTTCACCCTGAATGGTGACTGAGAAGCATGCAGGTACACACCCATGGAGACATAAACATGCGTGTTGCCAACAAGAACCATTTCTATTAATCATTATACAATATGTATTTTATAAAAAACACAACACCTAAAGAAACACACATGTATAAAACACACACAGTAATGGGAACAGTCACAATGTGCTAACACAAAGAGCAGTGGATAATCTCATTGCTTTACAAACTGCTGGGTACAAAAGTGACCACAAGGGGTATTTCAAACATCTAAAAATCCCATTGGTTACAAAAAAGCTGCATTCAAATAGCAAATATGATTGGCCGATATAGGCTGAAAAGCAAAAGTCGTCCCCACCAGTGGAATGAAAAAAAAAAGGTGAAGGGGAAGAGAATAAGGTTTATTTACTATTGAAATGTAAAGTAAAACCACCAGCATCACCTGACAAGAAAAAATTAACATGATGTAAACTGCGGCTATTAAATGATTTGAATATTTGAGGTTTTAGTAAATAAGTCACCCTCAGGGAAAAACATGCAAATGAGATTGCTGTTGTCAGTGTTGTCCAGCATCCAGCATATGAGTAGAAGTAAAAACTACACCGGAAATGATACTGTTTCATATTTTAAATATCTTGTTTATAGGATTTCACCTCATATCACATTTGGGCCCCTAATATGTTAAAAATTAACTGCAAAGGCCTCACTAAAACTGGATCACACAAAGTTATTGCAAACATGTTGTGTCTGTGGTTCAAATTCCATTCAGATGGTGACATAACCGGTTTGTTGCATCAGATTCCTCTTTCTCATTCTCTTGATAGTTTAAATACTTTCATTTCTACATCCTACTTTTTCCTAGTCCTATATTAAAGACGTGTGAAAACAGACCCAGAGTCAGTTCACCTCCCCCCAGCCCAGCTTTCAAAAACCACGGATGCTGTTCGTGGAAGCTGATTAGAGTTCAGATTCCCAGTGAAGTCACCCTTTCCATCTGGGTGCAGGTTTACGGCTCATCTTGCCCAGCCCCCACCCTGTCACCAAGTAGACCGGCTTGCATCGGGTGTAATATTCTGATTGGCCGCTTTCTTTGGCGTGGGCGGGGTGATAGGCGTGGCTCTGAGTGATCTCACAATCAGCTGTTTTGTACGCTCTACATTCTGATCCGAGGATCAGCTGGAGGCAGCAATAAACAGGAAAATCTGCAGCGTAAAAACTAGAGGAAAGGAGGGGAAAGCTGCAGATGTTATGATCTGAAAACGTCCGTGTAAACATTTTTACACGAAGCCCTTCTTCTAAGAAGAAAGCCTTTTATTTTTATATAATGGTGTTCTAACTACCTCACATAAAGGCTATCTAAAGCTATGCTTTAAGAGTTGTCGTTTCTACTGTGTGTGAGATCTCGTTTACAACTTGAATAACACTGCAAGGGCAGGTAAGCTATTTCATTTTCTGTATTTTTTATCTCTATTTCTTTTTCCAGATTAAACGCTCGGTGTGTTTTGTGTCTAACTGTGCTTATAAAGAGGCATCAGACTAACCTACATCTTTGCAATTGAACCTGCTGCTTTCCTTTTAAGGTTATTCATAAAAAAAATACCCATTATATATCAGCTGTCGTGAATCATAGGGATTCTTATTATTGAATTGCATCCCTTTGTCTTGGCCTGCCTTTGAGTGTGTGTTTTTTCTTATACTATGAAATGACCTGTTAATAGGACATGAATAGATGGGGAAGCAGTATGTTATAGGCCCAAATAAACAGCCTTAGTTGGGTCGATTCGACGTCCTGCATCTGCAGAAATGATACCAGCCTGCATATAGATTAATCCTATAGGACGCCAGCAGTCGTTGTTTTGCAAACTGCACCAAATGCTGGTGTGGAGTCGATGGCGGATGTTGATGTATTTGTTGCAGGTCGACCTTTTTAGGTTTTGATTTCCACTAAAAATACACCAGGCCTAACCTGAGCTGCTCTGTCAAATAACCGACTCGCTGTGTATTCAGGAGCCTCTTTTCTCCTGTCTTTCGTGCAGTGTTGCTGAGCCACAACTGTCATTGCTTTGACCCCTCAGCTGTAGCCAGAGCTTATACGGATAATTCATGTTTAACCTGGATACCCTGCGCAGAAAGTCGCGTCTTCTCTGGGCTCGTCGATGCTCTGGCACCGAGGTCGATGTTTTATTTTACATGAAGAGCCTATTCTTTGTGTTGGAAACGTAAACACCGCTGCATATTTTTTTCATAAGCGTTTCAAGTCCAGACGACAGCCGTCGACAACAGCAGCCGCTCTCACACGGATGGTTTTTCGGTACCGTGTTGCAAAATGCAGATCAAACACGAAAACCATGTCGACTGCAAACACGCGATCAGAAAATCTTGATATTTTTCCCCTGTTTGTTATTCTGACCGATTTTCTTTTTTCCTCCGGTCGCAAAATAGGCTGGAGCCTCTCCGTCAGTGTCAGTGGCGTGACGTCAGACGCAGCTTGTTTTTACTTCTCGGGAGCCCCGCCCACTCCTCTTATGAAATAAATAAAATAAAAAACCTCAATCAATAGAGCTGCCTATAGATCCGGAACATATTAAATATATACTGTTGTGTTACTGCCACATTTTAACAAATCCACAAAACTTCTTGTTC
>NW_005187501.1:154128-201129 GCF_000239375.1 Pundamilia nyererei
TGTTCCTTTTGACCTTTGACCATCAGTGATCATATAAACTATAAATGGGCTACAGTTACCCTAGAGGGCCAAATGTCACCTGCTGTCCCTGGCCAGATAAGGTATCCTAAAATAGAAAAAACAAAATGTGTTATGAAAATATTATTTACCTCACAAGAAATATTCAATCAGCTCTATTTCCTACTGTACTGTACATGTGCTCAGCTACAAGCAGTGATAATAAAGAAAAAGAAAGGGAAAATGTAATGAGCGAGAGTCACTTTTATTGCTTTTAACTTTCAGATAACGCATATCTTTCTGCTTTTTTACAAGACAGTCAGCATCATGAATCTTTGTCATTGTGTTAATGGGTGGATTTGACAAGGTTTCCACAAAACATACATCATCTGGTCATTAGCTATCATTGTTTCTTTGGGCCCTTTTGGCAGTGTCAGTACCTATAAGGCCAATCAGTAGCTCTCAGTTGGCAAGCTAACAAAATGGTCAGGGAAGTGCTTCTTACAAGTCCATGTTGGGTGTTTATTGTGCGGATCTCCTCTCCACCTTATGCAAAGCAGCACTGAGGCCTGAAAAACATTGTTTATCAGAATTTACTTGTCATAGTCCCATGACTTAATGCTTTATTAGTCAAGGAATGCATTAATCTTTGTGCTGAGGTATGCACTGCAGCGCATCAGCTGAAAGACAGTTCCTCAAAAACATTTCATGGTCATTGTTTAGTGACTGAATGTTTTTTTTCTCACAAGATCTAAAAAACAGGTCATGCAACCCAGATCTTTTTTTAATTAAGAGATAAGAGATAAGAAAGATAAGTCTTTATTGTCATTGCACAGTCATACCTAGTACAATAGTACAACAACATTGGAAACTGTCCTGCTTCGGCACTATGCACAACAAAACACAACACAAATAAGACAACACAACACAAGACAATAACTTAACTGAATAAATTTAAAAGAGAATGAGTGTATGACAGTAACTTAATTATATATATAACAAGTTAAATAGCTTTCATCATTTAAAGAAAGGGCTTATAAGGTTTAGCTTTTTTTTCTTTTTGCACCAGTTACTGCTTCACTTGATTTATCTCATATCTTATCGTATCACTTCAAGCACCTGACATCAGCAATCCCACAAGCATGCTCTGTATGACTGCAATTAGGATGTGTCTTCCCTTTTTTGCTCCGTTATCATGGTGATTCTCCAAATAAGGACAGAAACCCATCATGCATCCATGCATATCTGCTCCCATGACTCTTTGCTCTATAAATCCTTGTCTTTCACCTTATCTTTACTAACCTTCTCATTTATTTAGTGAGAAAGTTCAGCTTCATACACTTTACATTATAGTCAATGAGATTTCTGGGGCAAATGAGACTGTGGTTGAATGTGATGATTACTTAAATAGGTTATGGCCTGATATCGAACCTCTCCTTTAGTAAATAAACACTAACCTTGAATTCACAAACAAAAATAACTGTGTCAGACAGTTGCAGAGCGTGTTGAACTCTGTGATTTCTTGGGTCTCTTTGCCCTATATACTCAGTTTAAATAAAACTCAACCTTCGAACATGCAGAGCGTTGTCACATAAGCTAAACTTCAGGTTAACATTACATCAGTGTGTTCACGTGTAGTTCACATCCTCGTCCTTTGGCCCCAGCACCTGCTGTCACAATGTTTCTGGTTTTCTTTGCATCTTTCACATGTGTGCACACACATTACTTGGTTTTGTAAGAGTGTGGCTCTTTGTAAATATACCTTTTTTAGTTTTGCCTACCTTTTTCTAGAGGTGGATACCAACACTGGACAGATACTTTGTTTCACTATGTTGCCTTCTTAATTGTGTTAAATAATGAATTATTTCAAAATTAATAATTTCTAAATACACGAAAAGCTGAAAGGTGTGTTTTGTTTTATTAGCTAATAATTAATCACAACCACAATAAATTACAATGAAAAGTCTTCATTCAAATTTGCACAGAAATGCAAATGAATGTTGATTCAACTCACAAACCATGACACACTGCTCTCCCCTACATAAGCTGCCTTTATAGGTTAAAAGTATCAGTATTGGTACTGGTATCAGTAATACTGGCCCTATATTTACTTGGTATTAGATGAATACCAAAATCTTCTTCTTCTTCTTCTTCTGTGCTCTGCCCATCTGTCTAGAAACTGAGAGTTGATTGGTTTTCTTGACCTAATAGGGGAGGGCAGTGTAGTTATTACACACTGGCTTGCTGATTAACTCATTAACTCCTGTTTCTTATGTAACTTCGCAGTACCTTCACAGTCCACTAGGGGGGCCCGACCCACATTTTGGAAATCACTGCACGAGATTGCTTGTAGTAACAAACCTGTAATTATTATTCGATCGTTCTCAGCTCTAAAAAATATTTCAGCATCTTTCAAGTATTTGTCCTTTTGTTTAGTTTCATCTACTATTACTGCAGTAACTGTTAAAAAAAACGCATTCATTAACACATTTACCTGGACAGGCAGGCAAAATTAGCAACTATCTTGGAAATATGAGGAGATGTTTAGCTGCTAAGGCCAAATATTCCCTCAGGGGTGCATGGCAACCAAAAACACAGCAGCCAGAAGTAAGATGCCAAATGAATGACAGGCACAGTGTTGATGTGCAGCCCCCAAGTGGTCAAAACATTTTTTTTTTCAGTTTTCTGTGACCTTTCAGAAGTGTTAAGATATAAAGTGTTTAAAGTGAGTGGTGTTGAAGTTGTTTTTTGTTTTTTCAAAAAAGCCCTGTTGTTTTATAAACTCATTATAAGATTCCCACCTCTTCTAATTAACACGTTAATGTTCAAAATAATAATAGTAATTTTTTAAAAAAGAGCAACACTTTTAATGCCACTAAGGTTTGAGTTCAGGCTAAAAACAATGACTGCATTGCATTTTTAAATAATCCTGACCTCTTTTGTTTCTTACTCTCTTTATCTAATGTATGTTTCATCTTTTCATTGCAACTAATTATCCCCTTTTTCCTCTCTCCCTCTCCCTCAGGCCTTTGCTCCAAACCAAGTGAAACCTTATATTTGCACTACAGAAGCCTGTCCACACCTGTTTGTCAAAACAAGGTCCAGCAAGAGGCTTCAAGTTGGGGGAAAAAAGAATCAAAGAACAGCGTAAAATAGCAACCGACAAGAAATTCAAAAAGGCAGCTACAGCTTTTTCTTTGTGCACCACAACAAAAGCACCAGAGTCGTCAACACTTGACAATGTTTCAGCGTCTTAGCAACCTGCTGTTTGGGGAGGTGGAAGAGGTGGCAGCTGAGCTGAAGGGACCCAACCCATGTGTGACTGAGGCCGACGAGGAGGGATGGATGATTGTCAATCTGCCTGGTGAGTCAGAGAGAGCATTGTGCTGGGCTTGTGTTGAAGGGATGGTTATTTAAAAATTTTAAAAGCTACATCAAAAGTGAGGAAATAGTCAAATTATGCTTTGTGTGCTGCTGTGCATGTTTATGATACTGACTAATATATGAAGTGTAGTGATAACAACAGTGGGATGATGAGATGGGGTGAAGTATTATGATAAGGGCGTGGCTCAGCTACACTGCCGCTCATCCATATGGCTGCCATGCCAAAGGTTGTGTTGTCCGTCAAATGGCGGAAACACATAGCTACCTGTGAACATGCATCTCCTTCCACTTTGTTTATGATCTTGATCATGACAAAGACTATTTTAAAGTATGAGAATGTGCTTTAATGCCTGCTCAGAAGAAGCCAAGCAAACAACATAACATAAAAGTACCTCTCAGCAGAGTCAAGGCAGAAATTATGTCAATGACATAATCACAGCTTTAGAGGGTCAACACAACTAATGATGTGACTCTTTTATGTTTCCTTACCCCTCCTCCCCCCCTCTTCCTTTCCTCCAATTTTTTTAAATACCCTTACATTCCTCACACTGGTATGTGTGTGCGTGCGTATGTGATCCCTTCTTTGACCTGCATGGCTTTTTGAAAAATCTGCCACATTTGCATAACTTGTGCAACATCTTCCCCCACCCTGACCACCCTCTCATCTGAACCATCTCATCGCTGCCATGTGCTCAGAAGAGTCTGACTGCATGATGCAGGTTGATGATGAGTCAGGAATCCCACTGATCGCACAATCATTCCCAGAGAATAACTTATCAAATAATCAAGACGCACGTACAAGGACTGAATGCCCGGCCCCTGTCCCCCACCCCCCTCACAAGCGTCGTAGGACACATAAAGGCCGGCCACAAGGTGCAGTAGCATTAGTAGACCCTGTGTCCTGTCCCAACCCCAGCCCATCAGACATGGGTGCTACTACACCCGTAACCCTGCCAAGACGGGTCAGACTGTCCACGCCCTCCTCCACGCCGTCAATGTCCCCAGGCTCTGGGAGTGAGTGTGGGGGCAGTGGGTGTAGCAGTAGGGCAGGCTCAGAGAGAGGCTGCATGGATGAGAGCTGGTTTGTCACCCCTCCCCCCTGTTTCACTGCAGAGGGAGCCACTGCAGAGGCCAGCCCGATGGAAGACCTGCTCATAGAGCACCCCAGCATGTCTGTGTACGTCTCCCCGAGCAACCTGTCCATGGTGTCCAACAGCAACCTGTCTGCAGTGGCAGAGGAAAGCATGGTTAGCCTGGGGGGCAGCGTGAGGTGAGAGCGATTGGCTAAAAATATACCTGCCCTTTATCCACTTTTTTCCCCAGCATCAGCATAACTATGTTATCTTTTCTCTCTTTTCCATCAGAGCGGCTGAACCAGCTTCGGTCCCCGCCACTCACGGCACTATGCCCACCAGGGTGAGCCGTGGAGCAGCTGCCCAGGCCGGTGCTCTGGCCAAGGTCACCCAAGTGGCCAGGGTCCAGCGTAGCAAAGCCCGAGTGGAACGCCGCCATCTGGGGCGCAACCGCATCCAACGCCAAAACCGCACCAGGGAGCAGATCCCTCGCCACGCAGCCCACACCAGAAACACCTTCCTTCACCAGCCCAGCAAGCGTAACTTCTGCCACTAAACTCCCCAGCGCACATGGGGCATTGTTTACTCTGAGGGCATTAGTAGTCACACATGAATAAACGCAGTCAACCACAGCATTTTTAATTTCCGTTGCACTTAAGATAACAGTAGTGTTTTGTTGTTTAGACATAATCTGACTTCACCTGGTAGCTCAATTCCCATTCTGGTGTTATGAAACCGAACCCTCTGAGTAGATATTGTTGACCTTTTTACTACTTATTGTCCGACGCAGTATCCAAACCACAAAAAAAGTCTTTAAAATCTTAAAAGAAGCTATTCGTAGTAATAATAATGCTTGAAAAGCAAGAAAAACTTGATTTCTATAAAGTTTCTGTCCAATCTTGCCTCCCCAAGTTCATTCCTCCGCAGTGCATTTTATTTTAGAGAGATTAATTCAGCTAATGCACCTCCGTTAAATGTATTTAATTATTTTGGAGACAATAAATTCAAATTGAAGTTTATTTTTCTCTGGCTGGAATAACAGTTTTCTGACTTTTCCGGTGGAAACAATGCAAGACAGATTTTGTCTTTATAACACCAAAAACAAGTCATCATGTCTTCAAAGCTTTATGTTAAAGAGATAAAAGGATTCAATCAAAATATGATTTTTTTTTAATAGTTCAGAAGAGGTGGAAGGATATACCGTGTGTGACGAGGGGGAGAGGAAATTCACTAGACATTTGTTTCTCTCCAATTTGGTGCGCTAATGAGCAAAGTACACGACAAAGCCCAGGAAACATGAAGCAACCGATTTCATCAGAGGAAACCAAATGTTGTGAGATTTTCTCTCTTCTTACTTTGTGAAGGATAACAGCAAGTTGATGATGGCGAGAGCAAAACAGATTAAAGAGTAAAGCAGAAAGACATGATGAATTGGAACATAACTGAATGAAGACTGAGGTGGTTTAACGAGAAAGGTTCACAGGAAAGTGTAACGTAACCCTCTGAGCAGCCTGAGTCCTTAAAATGTAACATCACATTTTATTGGAGAGCTTTTAGAGTACAGCTGCTGCTTTTGCATATTCAAATAGTTGTCGTTGGCACTTCTATAGTCATTAAAGGTGAGGATTATAAATGCAGTGGAAATATCCAAGGCTCGCCTTTGGGTTACAGAGTATGGCAGGTCATAGTAAGTGCAGAGCGGTATCAGTGGTAACTCATTATTTTGTTTTGTCATGTGTTTTTCTGCTTACTTTGTTTCGTAAACAGTAATTTTATTGGACTGTTTCTGTTTGCATGATTCCAACCGGAGAGAAAATCTAAACTGTTCCCTGCCAGATAAACAGAAAGTAGACATTTGGGCTTTTTAAAGTCAACACATTATAATCGTTTCTCCCCCCGCAGATCATAAAACAGCACGATTATCATTATTTGTGTCCTCTGTAAACTAAAGCAATGTGCCCAGCACACACATCAGTCATTCTTTTACACAGTGTGTGCTGTGATCTTATGTTATCCATGTGAACACCAACACAGAGAGCATTTTTACGTCTGTCCCTTTTATGGATAAAAGCACTGTCTTCACGGGACTTTTTTTGTTTTTTTAAAAAAAAGCCTAACACAAGCATCTTCATCCCAGATTCAACACTTTCAACAAATATCATCTTCCTCATGGACGCGCAGCGCATTGCTGATATCTCCTTCATGGTTCTCATATTTCATATTAGCACATGCAGCTCTAACAGTGTCCACTTAAAAATCTAGCTTACTGATATGTATTCAACAACAATAGTAAACAATGGTGCTGAAGTGTATACTGATGTTTGTAAATTATTTGAGAAATGGATGTACGTTTGCACTGTCATACATTTTGTGAGTCAAAAAGTTTTAGCGGTGTGCCGTGTGCTTGTTTTGTTTTCTTTTTTCCTTTTGTGATCATTTTTTTTCTTCTTTTCATTTTGACCCGGACTGTGTGTGAGGTGTCCCGATACGTTGAATCCTACGAAAAAGACACAAATATCTGTCATCTTTTTCTTCTTGTAAATATTACAGAACAATTTATAATGCTTTGCTAGATGTCATAGCCTCTCAGGACTCGTGTCCAACGGGACTGATGAGAATCCAGTCTCTGCCGCATCTCTGTGCTCGCTTTTTAAACCAGGAGGGCCACAAGTGGTGTCATTGCTCCATTTTCAGTGTCACCTTGTTGAGATGCACCATTTAAAAAAGAAAAAAGATATAGGCTCAGAGTTGACGTGCCATAGGCAAACACTGCCCTCCAGAGGGCCCACTCGACACAGCACCAGCTGCTGTGTAAATGCTGTGGAGGGTCCAGTCTTATGACCGTACTGAAGTGTTAAAAGGACAGACTGAGATACATCGAGAAAATAGATGTCCTGTGTGGTTCTTGAGTCACATGCTAAACCTTTTTTTCTGTCAATAATCCTACAAATTACTTAATTTTATTAAATTACAAATGTCTCTGCTTTAAGGGTGGCTATAATGTATCCTGTCAGTCTCTCAAGTGCAGCGGGTGTATCTGAGGTGATGAGCCTGCACACATACACATCAAGATATCTCTGTTTAGGCTTTCACACTCTCTCCAAGGGGCTTTTACTATTCTCACTGTGCCTCAGAGGAAGCATCTTGTTTGAGGGGAAAACAGTAAAAGCAGGTTAATGATGAGAGATCACAGGTGGATTATGGGTGCATGCCAAATCGCCGCAGATACCTCTGATGCTGCAAATTTCATTTACTTTTATTTTCTGTCCTTTATCAGCAATGAAATGTAAAAAGGAAACATGTTTAGGTATGTTGTGTGTGATTATTGCAATGTGTGGTTTTAGGAGGCAAGGTCATTCAAAACTTGCAGGGGAGGGAGTGGGCACCCACTGTGTTGAGCCTATAGCAGATGTGGGATGTGGATAGTGACAAAATGAGGCAGTAGACATATAGTTTATATATTTAAAAAAAAAAGAAATGTACTATAAAAATACAATAGAACATGCTTGTATTTTCCCATATAGTTATTAGAAGAGTTGTTCGACAATATAATATTTTAAATGAAAGCGTTGAATGTCTGGGGAGTTTCACATGTTTTACGTCGTGCCCTAATATGACGGCAGCTTCAAAACACTTGGGGTTTCCCCCCCATGTTACATCTCAGTTAGTACACCCTCCCTCCCCTCCATGAAAATGAAAGATATAGACATATAAAATTTGATGTATCTGATATCTATGGTGATTGTGCCTTTCACTATTTCTGCATGGTTTTTGTGATGTACTGATTTTTTTTTTCCACACCCAAAGCGGACAGTTGTCCACTGACAGGCAAGACCTATGCAAAAATCAACGGATGGGTTGTCCAACATCCATTCAGAAAACACAGGTACCCGCCAAAAATACCCCCCACGACAATAACAACAATAAATGCTCAGGTTAACACCTGAATCTCGTGTCATTATTTTCATGTGGGACCGCAAAAAGAGGTGTTGGAATGCGGTCTTATATAGGAAAGCTTAAAAAGGCCGTAGTACTTATTATTATAACACTCAGTGTTATTATTTTATAGCCTAACATTTAGAAATAATGCATAAGCACCTGGTTGAAAGCGCAATAATTGTGAATATTAAACTATATATGGTAAATGGCCTGCATTTGTATAGCGCTTTACTCAGTCCCTAAGGACCCCCAAAGCGAGACACATTGTATTTGTTTGGAGAGAGAGCAGGGGATATATTTGGCATGTGCTTGCTATTAACAATATAAAACCATACACATTTTATCAAATTTCTATTTGCAAGCTAGACATGAAAATTTCATTGGTGGCATTGATGATGTTTTCCTCTCTGCCCACCAAAAACACAGTGTTTGTTTTGCATTAGTTTGCTGAGACCTGGCTACCAAGTAGCAAGTACCTTTTAGTACACCTATTTGAATATAGGCAGTTCTTTAAGTGTCTTAACTGCTGATGAAAGTAGGTTTTTTTGTAGGCAGATGTAACTGTTTGCAAAAAGGGAACAAGCAAATAGACAGGTGTGGTTAAAGAGAGTACTGTCTGTGGACTGAAACTGGGTGGAGTCCTGTTATGCTTAGCTTTGAGTACATTAGTCCAAGCTGAGCAGGAAACTTAAAAGGCTGACGAGAATTTAAAAAATAAAATAAAATAATTATGTCACACAGCAGGGTTTTTCATTGTTTTAAACAAACCAAAATACTTTTTATTATTTGGATTTCTCAAAGCTGCCACTACTGTTTGTCCTGATCCAGCACAGACTGCTGCTGTCTGGTAAAAATGCAAACCAATGTGCAAAATACAAGTGAACAAAAGAATCTAAATGAAGCTTAATTTGGATAGCGCCTCACGTACCTTAAAATGTTCTTGTTTCAAAACCTAACCCAATGACCCTGAATGTTCTAACAAGGACAGCGCCTGCAATGTTTTAACGCTCTAAGGGGTTTGCTGCCAGTCAACATCGGGCCCATTACTCCCCCCTAGCGGCCAGGAGTACTTCCGGTTTCTTTCTCGCGGTCATTCACTGTTTATGATGGTAAATGGTTTATGATATGTATGGAGCGCATTTCTCTTAATGTGTGTGCCTTTACTCATACATCTGTTGACTTTACAGTTCTCCGCTATTACTCAGCTCTATGATATGGCAAGTTAGAGCCTGCCCCCCAAAGCTTCCTCCAAATATTTTTAATCATTAACAACAAAAGAGGATCCAAGTTAGAATGTAGAGACATAAAGGTCACCATGATAACATTTGCAAACACTTCTTTGTTTACTTTTTCTTGTTTAAATCGTGCTAACAAGACTCTTATCAAGTTAGTTACTACTTCTCCACAGTCCAGCCCTTTAGTCAGTGCAAGAAGTTTTCAGGAACTTTAAAAATGTCATTGAGTGCAAGAAAGTAAGATTAATCACTACAGAAGATGTATTCATTAGACACTGGGGACTGACAGTTAAAAAAGTCTAAGTCAAACTAATGGTTTTTGAAGTATAGGGAAACAAAAAAATGCAAAGCTCAGGGTTCACATAATGCAAATAAAACACGACATTATGCTTCAATATAGAGAACAGAAATTAAACTATGTGGTAATTTTTAATATATCATTCCTCCATTCACAGAGAATACACAGTGATTCTTGAATTTGCAAAGCATGCCCCGAGCATCTTAATCTGAACGTTAGAAGATGTACTGTATGAGATTAGATCATATATACAATACGTCAACACTTCACAGTTCAGATACATATCTCAGCAGGAAGCTGCATGAACCAGATCTTCAGACTAGAAACTACAAGACTGAATGAGACAAGTGAACATAGATAAAATGTAACTCGAGAAAGGGGACTTCAGTTAGTGGAAAATTAGGTCAGGATGACTTTAAATGTATGTGTTTGCTGGGCACAGAGAATGTGCACTGATTGTACATGCATATGGATTCTCTGTTGTGAAGCCTGAAGCTAGGGGCGTGATGGTATAATGAGTGCTTTGCATTTGACACTGTTTTTTTCTTTTTTAAAAATCAGGTTTCAAGGCAACACTTTATAAGCAATGGTAGTCCCAGAGTAGCAGCTACACAAAATCCCATTTCATTTGTGGTCATTGGATTCATTTATCATCAGGAAATGACGCAAAAGCACACAGACTTACACCACAGACTAAGAGGAATAAACTGAAGTAGCGACCTGACCTCCATAATCTCCTGGCGTGCAGCTTACATGCTTGGTGAATGTAATTTATTTGGTTTTGTTTGTTTTCCTCTGCACCTTGTTTCTGAAATCTGTCAGATTTTTCAAGGTAAGTTCTTTACCCCTTTGCCTCTACCACTATTGGATTTGGTATATTCCTACTGATCTACCACAGTAAAACTTTGGTTCTTCAATCAGTCAACCAAAACTTTATTTCAAACATATAAGTAACAAATGTTCATACATATAAAATAATAACTGAAAGCATCATATTCACATGAAAAAGAAAATGTTGACCATTTCCAGTTCAAAAGAAGCAGGAGGAAGCAAATCCTTTTTCATTCATACCCCTGTCTAGCTCATCTTCTATACTGGTTTCAGTTAATAACAGTACCACTTTTAAATATGCCCATTTAACACACTGATTCATGCTATGTTGATACATAGATCTTTACACATTGATCTATAACTATTTAACAACACTTATGCAAAAGTACTGCTTTTTAAAATATATCTTTATATGTAAATATCAATTTTGTAATGCACAGTACAAAAGTATAAACATATAACACATACCTCATCCATAAACTGCGTTATAAATGTTTTTTTTACACAATTTCAACACTGATTCATATCCTTAGTGTCCTTGTTTTAACATATGTATTAAATATGGATTATTTTAGCCCTTAATTGGACTACCTTTCTTTTAATAAGGCTTATTGTTGTTGTTTAATATGAAGCATAAGATTCCCCCCATGCATCACAGTTAATCTAACCCCAGACGCTTTGCTTTGAAAGAAATAAACAGAGGAATTTCCCATTAAGAGATGACATAAGCAGGCCACTATTGCAACTCTATCACTGAAGTAATTTCATGTCTCTTGCCTCCTATTTCACAGACGGAGGAACAAGAATAGAATAAGGCTTTATGGGAGGGACCGAAGTTTTGTGAGTAGAACAGGTTTTTGTGCACCTGCTGTGACCTGTTTGTCCAGCTCACAAACACACAGGGTGGAGGTGGACGGTGTGCTATGGTCGACCCTTGTGAAAACAGAACTGGATTAATGGTCTTCAGCTGTGAGGCTGTTCGAGGCCCCAACGCTATATAAGTAAGTTTAATATTGGTAGGGGGACTGTCGGTGAATAATTTAATAATTGTTTAATAATGTTTATTTACAGTATAATTTATTTAAATTATTAGCTTCCCTCGGTTATTAGTTCGCACTCACATGTATATTTAAAACACCCTTATCCCGAACAAGTCCAGCCGGTTATCCTGAGCTGTGGGGCTTTGGTGTGGGCTGTAACACGAAGCTAGCTTCCCAGAGCTGCGCGGTGGTGACGGAGCTGCGTTCACCTCAGCTCACCTGCTGCTTTTAAAAATCCAAAACAACCCAGTCGGGAACGACTTTTTATTTTAGTATCACTGGTATTATTTGACTGGAGGTACCTTACAACGACGGTAAGTGACGTTAGCCGAGCTCCGAGCGCTTTGTAGCTGAATTTAAAAAAGGAGATGTGCTAGCTTGTGGCATCGCGGTGGTGGAGGCGCCGCGGAGGGAGGAAGGTCCGTGTTTAACCGGCAATAACGCTGTTATTCTGCAATAGTAATAGTTTATGTGTCTGTGTGTGTTATAGGCAAGCATGAAAATATTTAGATTAAGCCATATTTCGCGAGGGTTTAGATACATAATAAGCATGGTTATGAACATGTGCGTCTTTAAGGAAATTCATCCTCAAAAACTAGTTATTCTGCGTGGTTTCTCGTCTTTGCAGGTTGTAGAAAATGCACCATCACTGGAGCTACACATCCGCGTCTTGGCCTATTAATAACATTCCCCTAAGGAGGACAAATGAGGCTGCTGTGATCTTTTTGTAAGGGTGCCAATGTCACACTAGAGATTTGCAGATCACGGTAAGAAAACTGCGATTTATTGGGACATTAAAGATAAAGCAGATGAGCTCATTCTCCAGCGCCACAGCAACACTAGCGGTCCATAAAGGTATATTTTAGTGATTTATTTGTGTTTTAGTGTGGATAATAGTAGCATGTGTGTGGCTTACTATCCCAGACAAGGAACAAGTGGGACAGTGAATATGGATATCCTGCATTAGGTCCTCAAAGATAAAGATACAGTACGTAGAAGTCATGCACAACGCTGCTCCAGAAATCGTGGCCGGATACCCGAGTGGAAGCGTGGTGGATAAAGATGCCAATCCAGAGACAACCTTGGGGAGCGCTTACTCTCCAGTGGACTACATGAGCATCACCAGCTTCCCCAGGTTGCCAGAAGATGACGTGTCTGGGGAAAATACCCTGAAATCCCGCAAGGATGATGACAACGTCCTGAGTGAGCAAGATACAGGTCAGACAGAAGTTATCAAAGAAAATCGTTTATCTCACACACAGTCATGGTTACAAGGGAGCTTTTTTTGTGATTTGCTGACTAATAGCATTTGGTATGGTGGTGCTGTGTCTCAGACCCAGATCTGTTTCTGAAGTCGGCTCGCCTCCAGCGCCTCCCCTCCTCGGCTTCAGACCTAGCTAGCCATGATGCTGTGTCGCTGCAGGAGACCAACAGAGACCCTTTTACAGAAGAATGTGCCTGCCAGCGAGATGGCTTGACAGTCATCATCACGGCCTGTCTCACCTTTGCTACAGGAGTCACTGTGGCTCTCATCATGCAGATCTACTTTGGAGACCCACAGGTAGGGTTGCATGTCATTTTTCTGTAGTCGTGTTGCAATGCTGTTGCTTCACTCAAATAAGTATGGGTTATTATAGGATTATGGGTGACTCCACATGCTTCTTAGCCTCCTTACATGCAAGCCTCTGTCATTCTGAATGTTTTTTAACTGCCTCTCTCCCTTTCTGCTTTGTCTACTGCAAGGTCTTTAACCAAGGAGCAGTGGTGACAGATGTGGCCCAGTGTACATCTCTGGGCTTTGACGTTCTTGAAAAGCAGGGCTCCAGTGTTGACGCCGCCATCACCGCTGCTCTCTGTTTGGGAATTGTGCACCCTCACACGTCTGGTATTGGAGGGTGAGTTATAGGAACAGATCAATCTCTGCTAAGCAGAACCACCATTAAGTGTGAATTTGAAGACCACTTTTTGCTCTTTTGATGATCAGTGGAGGCGTTATGTTGGTGCACGACATCCGTAAGAATGAGACAAGGGTCATTGACTTCAGAGAGACAGCACCATCGGCAATCGACGAGAAGATGCTGCTGACAGACCTTCAAGATAATGTAAGGAATTACTCTGGAGGACTCTTTATTATACCTATATGGGGTTGCTCAGAGAGCTGAAGTCAGCCTTGTCACTCTTTTGATTATTTATGCACTGTTTACTTTGCATTGGCATTTCAGAATGGCTTGCTGGTAGGAGTTCCTGGCATGCTCAGTGGGCTGCATCAGGCACACCAGCTCTATGGCAGGTAAACAGCATATCATGCAGTCCTTTCTTCTTATGCCATAAATAGTTGCGGCTTTCTGGATTATCTGCATTCCTTTCTTCTTGGTTATTGTTTAATTCACTTTGTTTGTGACACTCCTCAATGAAACAAATCATTTTCTTTCATTGTTCTTTTAAGGCAAGAATAGCAAAAGCTGATATTTTGAGCTGTTGACAATGACTGTGCTTCTCTCATTGTTCAGAAGTTAAGCAGTGACTCATTGTGAATGTACACCAGCTGTGTTTAAAGAAAAGCCAGTAGCTTATTTTTGTCAGATTGTTAAGCCGCAGTTACTCTAATGCTGTGTAATTATCCTGATCCAGAGGCCTCGGCTGTTAAGAGCTAACCTGTTTGATCCGTTTAGGGAGAAAATGTGGCTTCTCAATTTGGCAAAATATACTCTTTGAAAATGAGGAGTGTCTGTATGAAACATATCATATTTGTAAAAGAAGGCAGACTTGTATGACCTTTGATTTCAACAGGATCCCCTGGAAAGATGTCGTTGCCATGGCAGCAGATGTAGCCAGAAATGGATTTAACGTTACTCATGACTTTGGTAAGTATAGGGTAATATATAGAACAAATTGCTTGGTGTGAAATCAGTGGGGGTGTTTGTTTTTTATCTCATCTGCCTCCCTTTTGTTCTCTCCACAGCTGAAGCTTTAGCAAATGTTAAGAGCCAAAACATGTCGGCTGCATTTCGGGATTTATTCCTACCCAAAGACCAGGTTCCCCTCACCGGACAGTTCACCAGACGCCTCGATTTAGCAGCTGTTCTCGATGCTGTCGCTGTTAAAGGGATATCAGAGTTCTATAGTGGAAATGTGGCTCAGAAAATGGCATCTGCAGTAAGGATAAACATTTTTTTCACCAAGCTACAGATGTGATTATGTAAGTGGTCATGAATCCTGCATAGTCTCAGTGGCGAGTCGTTTTCCCTCTCCTATGCTAAGTCACTGTTATACTTGCCCTCTTGTTCCCTGTACGACTCGGGGAAATAACGCTTCAGAGAAATTCAACTTCACTGTGACTCTCGACTACCTATCTTCAGATTAAAATAAACACATTTTATAAACTAGAAGTATTGCTTCTTTTTGGAAGTACTTTCATGTCTACAAAATTAAAACATATAAGAAAAAGCTTACATAAATACAAAAATATTTAGTGCAGTATTCAATATTCATAGCAGTTCATGAGATAGCCATGACCTCTAATCTACTTCTTCCTGTTCCTGGGCAATAATTTCTATTACTTTTAGGCCCCTGAACATAATTTTTCATTAGTCTTGTCTCATATGTCCTGAAACGTGTCCATCACTGTTGGGTGTAACAGTTTTCAGTAAAGGTCTAGGTTCAGTAATAACATTACAGTTATTTGTACAGTTAGTCCAGTAATTACTTACAGGTATCGCTGCGCTAATAACTGTAAGTAATTACAAAAAATATATGCCTTTTTCTTCCTGTACACTTGCGCTGCAATCAGCTGATTTCAGTTTGTCAGAAGGGAAATGATGGAGCGGTCTCCACTCTTTGAGGAGTGGAGATGTTGAGACGACTTTTATCTTTACTGCACGTTTTTTTCTGAGAAGAGCAAAATGCAAACCACAGCATTTGCTCTTTGCAAGCATCTGGTAGGTAGTAATAGGTGTGTCCTCATTAATAATAACTAGAAAGCAATGCAACAAGTAGTGTAACAAATTACTTTCTCCGGTGAGTAACTGTGTGAGTAAAATACTGCATTACATTTCAGTAAAATAATGAACATTGTGTAAAAGAGTACTTTTTGGTGTGTGTAAATCTACACAAAATCAACATGAACTGGATTAGACATTTTAAAGAACTTGTTTAGAGCTGGGGATTAAAAACTAGTAGATTAGGTTTAACAAAAATAAGATGCAACAGTTGCTACTTCTTTCACAGCGCAGATTTCTTGGTTGCCAAGGTGACCCATCCCCACTTTGTCTGGACAATATAAGTGATGATTCAGGTCAACAAAGATGGATGATGACAGAAATTGCTTTTTTGTGATTGTTTCACATTTTGCTCTGAGACTGGGCTAAAAATTACAGATCTCACAACAGAAAATCATTACACGCAATTATTGTGACAGTGACTGGTGTAGATTTAATGATATTCCAAGCAGCACTAGCTTAATAAAATAATTCATTGCAATGAAATTTGAATATGAGTTCTTTAATTAAGCATAAGTTGTTGGGGTTTTTTTTTTGTTTGTTTTTGTAACATGTGGGGTAGCAGGCATCACAGCAGGTTATACCAGACCTGATATTTTCAGTCTTCAAATGTTTGTTTGTTTTTTTTACTTTTTTCTGTAAACAAAATCTTAAATTACACAATCTTAAATTAATCCTGAGATTCTAAATAATAGGGCTGTGCGATATTACCAAATATAAGATATTTCTCATCCCAATAACGATATATATATATATATATATATAAATATAAAAAATAGTGCATTTTCTGTAAATTCTGTGAATCTCTGGCAAATCGACTTATGTGAAGTGTTTTCAGCTGGGCGTCATGTACCTGGAGTCGAGTGTTTTGACCGATGCATGAAGTGATATATTTTTAGACATAAGTTGTAACAGCTACCATTTTCTTTGTGAGTATTTATTACATGGCGTGCTGCAGAGGAAAGCCTGTTCTAACGTTTGAGTCTAGGGTTTATTTTGAGCACCTGATGCCTCTTTTTTGTTTCTTATCCGTAAACTCTCTCCATTCTCTTTCATGTGATTCTTGCATAGGTGGTTGACGAGGTTTGTCGCGTTTGAGTCCATGTTGGGACCGGTTTGTGGCATAATTTGCATAGTTTTCTGGTCCGTGTCAGACTTTTCATAACCAAACCATGTCCATGCTACAGAGGTAGCCTCTTGTTTAGGAATAATGTCCTCGATTTGTTTTGACTGATCTCTCTGTTTGGAGCTATCTGGTTCTGCCTCATCTTCACGGGCTATGCTGGTATTAACAGTGTATTTTGCGACAACATGAAACAACGATAGCCTATAATTTCAAAAGATAGATGTTTTCATTTCGTCATCCAATATATTTCTTCATATTGCACAGCCCTACTAAATAAGCATAAGAGTAAGGTAAATGAAATGTTCCTGACTCTTAAAATGTCCAGTTAGTAACAGTAACACACAGGATAAAGAATACTCGCCTCTAAATTTCAGTTTATCCTTTCATTTTTTAATAGGTGAAAGCGAGAGGCGGAGTGCTCACAGAGGATGACATTCGAAACTACAGCTCAATCATACAGAAGCCAGCAGAAATCACCTATCAGGGTAAATACCAGTTCAGCTATTTTCAAGAACACAGCACTGATCTGAAGCAGTTCTGTGAACACAGCTTGTCCTTCCAGTATTTATTTAGTAACAGCCAGTTACATTTCAAGTTGACATGGTTAAAGGGTTAAAGCTGGGTTGGGCAACATGTTTTTGGTATCATCAGACCGAAATCCGTAACAGCCTTTCAGCATATTGTTATTTAACCGATCTGTAAATGAACTGCACCGCCTCCGGGCTTCAGGCTCTGTTTTGCAGCTAGATAAAATCCAGCCCCTGACCAGACTTTGGCCTGTTTTTTGATCAGATCAGGTGTATAGAGTGAAGAAGTCCATGGCAGAAATGAGAGTTGGTGCCCTTGGCGAACACATTAAGGATTTATACCTATTCTGTCTAATGATCTGTTGGTGTTTCTGAAGGACACCACGTGATGGCAGCCCCAGCCCCACATGCAGGCGTTGCTTTGATCACTGCACTCAACATCCTTGAAGGGTACAACATCACCAGCCAGATGCCGAGGACCACTACCTACCACTGGATTGCAGAGGTAATGCAAAACAGTTTAGCACAATTTACAAAGCCTATTAAATGTGTGTAAAGTAAATTAATTGACAGGATTAAAAAAATATGTTAATTATGCGTTAATCTTCCAGGCTGTGAAAATATCTCTGGGCCTGGCTAGTAAGCTGGGAGATCCCATGTATGACTCCACCGTTCCAGAGATTGTTGATAAGATGCTGAGGTAGATATCAGCTCCCACTGCCTTTTATATTTTATAAATACAGCCTAATTAAGTAAGATATTTTATTTGAACCCTGCCCTTTCTTTTGCAACCTTCAAGTAAATCCCAGGCTTCCCAACTTCGCGAGATGATCAGTGACTCTCAGGCATTCCCTGTCCAGCATTACACAACAACCTTTACCTTGGAGGATGGTGCAGCAGCGGCCCAGGTCATGGTCATGGGCCCAGACGACCTCATTGTGTCTGTAATGAGGTATGCAACCCTTTAAAAGGACTGTAGGGGATTTAAACAATCCCAAAGATGTTTAAGCGTTGATTAAAATTCATGAATAATACAAGTTAAGACTTTTTTTCCTCACTTCTGCTTGTTTTAGCTCGCTAAACAAGCCCTTTGGCAGTGGGATTGTGACTCCTTCAGGAATCCTTTTGAATAGCCAGATTCTGGACTTCTCATGGACTAATAAAACACAGAGCTCATCACCCAACCCAGTAACTACGACTTTTTTCTTTCAGTGTTAACGGATTTGTTCTTAACACATTTGCAGCATTTCTTATGGATTTTGTTTTCTTTTGGTTGGCTGTAGCATAACAACCTCCACCCTGGGAAAAGACCCATGTCCTTCTTGATGCCCACAGCAGTGAGGCCAGCCGTGGGGTTATGTGGCACATATGTGGCCGTTGGATCATCCAATGGAGAGAAGGCTCTCAGCGGCATAACACAGGTTGCTTGATTTCTGGAGGAATTTGTAACATTCATAGTTATTCTTATAAATGTGGAAATACACGTTGACAGAAGTTTACTTTGATGTTATTCTGATCCTTCGTAGGTGCTGATGAATGTTTTGTCTTCACGTAAAAACATGAGTGACAGTTTAGCATATGGAAGACTCCACCCACAGCTGCAGCCCAACACCCTCCTAGTGGACTGTGAGTTTTTCTTACTGATAACCTCTTTTATCAGGTTTGATCCAAGCATAACAGTGTTGGCTCACCATTACTGCTATGACATGCAGTATACACCATGCAGAGAGTCCTGTAGTACCCTTGCACCTCTATGGCGTTATTTTTGTTCCACTCTTCTGAGCGCACGCAAAAAAAATTTGAGCGCACGTAAAAAAAAGTTTGCAGGTGCAAGTGTTGCATTTTGAGGAGAAATTTATTTTGAGTGAAGAAAAGCTGAATTTGAGTGAACAAAATTCATTGCTGCTTGCAAAAAATGTATTTCTGTGTTTGCTATTATCCACACACACACAATAGCAGCCCCTCTCGCTCAGTTTTTGCATTTGCGCTTGCTCACATTGTGTTGCTCGCGCTCTCAACATTTCTGCCTGTGCGCGCTCAATTCTTTCCGCTATATTTGTGCCACAAAACCAGCCAATCACAGACTTGGATGCAAAAAAATAAACTTATATTTTGAGAGCACTTGTGCAAATATGTGATGCCTTGATAAATCGAGCAGGTATTTGAAGTTTACACAGCACCATTCTCGCATGAAAATATCTTAAAAGTTTATTTTGTGACCCAGTAAGAGTAATATTTCAAACTCCGCCACTGCCTTGATTTGCGCTGCAGCATTTAGATTCATACTTTGGCAACATGAAGACATGGATCCAGCCTGACTTTCCTCAACAGTTCAGGCTGTTGCTGGTGGTGTAATGATGGGGATGATATTTTCTTGCCACACTTTGGGCCACTTAGTAAGAATTAAGCCTCATTTAAATGTCACAGCTTAACTAAGTATTGTTGGTAACTGTTATGACCAAAGTGTACACACCTTCTGATGGCTGCTAACTGAAGCCAGCCATTGATCTGGCTAATAATGAACCCACAGTTAACATGTCCACGTAATCTAGCAACTTGGTGCACGGGCTCTTAAAAAAGAATGAAGCTTGGCAGTTTGATATCTATTATTGCCTGGGAAAATTGTGAGGATGAATACTGTGTTACAAAAAAAATTATCTGGTTTATACACTTTAATTCTTGTCCTCTGGCTCCATTTTTATAGCAAGAGGGACAAACTACTAACTGAAAGCTTCTAGATAGATCTAACCAATCTACAGCATTTGGCTCCAATCAGTTCACTAAAGAACAAAAGAAAAATGTGACCAGCTAATCTAGGTAGCCTGAATCTATTGGTATTAATTCAAAGGGATCCTAATGTAGAATCACGAATTATCATCTTGGTTGAATTAATAATGGATTGGATTTATATAGCACTTTTCAAGGCACCCAAAGGGCTTTACAATGCCACTATTCATTCACACACTGGTGGAGGCAGCTACGGTTGTAGCCACAGCTGCCCTGGGGCAGACTGACAGAAGTGAGGCTGCCATATTGTGCCAGCCTCCTGGCCAACACCAGTAGGTGGTAGGGTAAAGTGTCTTGCCCAAGGACACAACGACCAGGACAGAGAGCCCAGGGATCGAACCGGCGACCTTCCGGTTACAGATACGGTTCCCAACCCCCTGAGCCACGGTCGCCCATGGATCAGGGGCAATAGTCCATCTCTCACATACCAGAGCTTATTGACTGGTATATGAGCAGCAGAGTGATGATCATTGGCTCAATCAGAGCCTCTGCTAACTTCTCACTTGTCTTAATCTTGCCCTTGAATCCATTCATAAGTCAAAAGCCAAAAAACACATGCTTGGTTACAAACATGATATACTAGGTCCTTGTAGAATTAGAGTTTAACCTAATTGTGATCCCACAGCTACTGTGTTTATTAGCTCAACATTATGTTAGTACCGTCTTCTGTCTCACACTTTCTCTTTCTCTCTTGCAGCCAAGTTTTTAGAAGAGGATGTGGAGGGGCTGGAAGCTAAAGGTCACAAAGTTCAGAAAAGAGATATTTTGTCATTGGTGGAGGGCACACGGAGAACTAATGACCTCATCATTGGAGTGAAGGACCCCCGTAGTGCAGATGCCTCTGCCCTTACTATGTCCAATATGCCTTAGTGCATCCGTCCAATTTTACAAACATATAATGCCAAGATAGTAAGACTTACTCTGTATGATGCCTAAAGAGGGAGTAAGAAGGCTGCTGATCAGATAAAAGTAGATAGGCAAAAGATTCTGAAAGGGATCCTCTGATACTAATTTGTTTTGCTCACAAGAATACTAAACTGGTCACCATCTTGCATATCAGTCACTCTGCCACATCCTCACATAACGTCCAGTCACGGTGTACATAGTGTTGAAAATGTGTGTTCAGTACCTTTACCCTTAGTGGCATCAGTCTGCAGCCTGCATTATGCACAGCAGGGTAAAGAAATGTTAGGTGTGCTCATTAATTATTATCCAACACACTCGAGGTCGGTGATGAAAACAGTAATTTTTAAAGGTTAGAAATTATTGGGAGTAGCAGCTAGTTGAGACCTGAGTGAGCGGTTTTATATAAATTAATGAAAGAAATGATGCCACACCATTTAAACGACACATGCATGGTGCAAAGTGCATATGAGCCATCGGATTGCTTTTCATCCTTTGCACTACATTTCACCATTAAACCAGATTGCGCGTGAGATCAAGTGGAGTGGTGAAAGTGATTAAGACGTGTATTGTCACGCATGAACAAGACTGTCCTGAACTGAAACACAGAGGCTAAAGCTTTTACTTTCCTGCTCGTTATATGGTGTGTAACTGTGATTTGATGTTGTTTGGTACAGCTGCTGCAGCTTTAACTGTTGCAAACAATCAGTGGCTCTCCGGACCATTTTTAAGACTAGCATTATATGTTGTACACAAATGTGATGAGACCGTCCTATCTCAATCGATTTCCTTCATCAAGTGGATTTGATTCAGTTTAAAGGGTTTTAAATATCAGTAGAGTGAACGTATTTAAATACATAATTTAAGAAATTTGAGTTGTTGCATGATTTTGTTCTCACTTTGAACCTGTGAAGGCTTTTTTTTTTCTAGAGCTGGGTGCACTTGTTCGTAAATTTGGATTGATCAAATTCTTTAGAGATGGAATGAATGTAATGACTATTTTTATATGAACATTTGTTGTGCTGTACACATTATTTTTACTGTTGGAGCAATACATTCACTCGGCACATATTTAGGAAGGGATGTTCTGTTTACTTTTTGCCTACTTTTGTTGTTATATTAGCCAGAATATTTGAGGAGCCAGCAACTTTTGTAAAGCATTGCACTTGTACACAAAATGGGTTTGATCTTTGCGTCCAGAACGGCCAGTGCTGACTAATCAAATTGGGGTTTTCACCTTGTTTTCTCCCTCACCAGTGCAATATGACTGTTGATGCTTGTTTCCTGTACTGTAGAGTGCCATGCCTTAAGGCACACATTTGCACAGTCTGATGTTGCACCTGTCTGGTTTTTTGTTTGTTTGTTTTTTTATGTTTGCATTTGTTGCTGATTTTAACAAAGATCGGCACTGTTCAGACCCAACAAATAAAAAGCTTGCACACATCCTAAACAGTAATGATTGTTTATCTGTTGTTTGAGTCTTCATACACTGAGCAAAACATTTGAGCCACCACCTATTTCCAGCAGATTTTCTTGTAATTTTTACAAATTGGTCTTGAGCAGTAGCTCTCCGGGCTTTTTGGAGACTTTTCAAAGTGTTTCTCTGGACGTTACCACTCATTTTCATTCCTATCTGTTTAACTGAGGAATCTGTTTTTGTCAGTTAAACCATTTGACACTGACCTCTCAATCATTCAAACAACAAAAACCTTAGCAAAGGATTTTTAATTGTATCTTTACATGACTATGAAAAATGCAAAATATAGAAGTTTAATTGGCATAAAATTTTCTTTTAACATTTAACAAGGTGATTCCCAAAGTGCTGAAAATTTTGGTTATCTTGGTCCTGTGTGCAATGTGTCCCTAAAAAGAATTTGAGTAAACTGGATAAGTGGAGGACAGAAGAAGTGCCAGGCTGAGAAAACTACCAGATAAAGATTACCTTTAACAAAAAGAAAAAAAATCCCTGCAGTTAATACATCTACTGAAGCCTGATCGCAAATGATCTTAGTGGAAGGGTGTCATCAAGGAATCATTGAGAAGGGAAATGGGGAGAAAATGCTGAGGGATGTCAAATTATGCAAGACCTGAACTGAAAATCAGTGGCAAAGAGTTATATGGATGCATGAAAGCAAACATTTTCCAAGCAAAGTATAAAGAAATGAGGGGTGGGTCAAGGCTTTTGTACTGTACTGTACTGTATTTGACCAAAAACTGAAGGAATAAGGTAGACCCTGGTAGACCAGGGTTGGTTGTCACATGCTTTTCTCTTGCACAAACTGCTCTTTCAGTACTCCTTCAGTAACCATTCCTTTGTTCAATCAAAATGTGTGTCCTTCTCATTTTTGCAATTAATTGCAACAAAACGTAATTAACCATCACCAGCACTGACACTTTGTGACAACCAACCCCATAGCAGGTTTGGTTGTACCTATAGTTATTAATTGGGTTTCAATAAAAATTGTGATTAAAAAAAAGAATGTGTAATGTTGTGAGGGGGTTTTCTGCCTTTCAGATAGAGCCATCAATAAGTTTGAACACCACCTAGTGTTCTGTGTATTTAAACTGTGAATTTGAAGCAGTGATAATTATTGTGACTTATTCTACATATGAGCAGTTAAAATTAGGAATTTGCAGTGTTTTGACAATGTAACCTTTATTAAAGCCACAAAAACAAATGAGAACAGATTCCACATTCATGAGTGTATTCTGAAGTTTTGTATCACTGATATCATTAAAACAGCCAGAATCTTTTTAAAATCTTTTTGTGCAGGATTTTTACCACAGGTAATCTACGCAATAGTAAACAAGTCAGTGTAAACATGTCAGAAGAAGAATGAAAGTCTGGATGGATGCTCAGTTATACATGTAAGGAAAGAGATGTATTTTAAAGTTCTAAAGATCTAGCAACCCTGTAACTTACCCAGGTCAATTATGACAAATGTACACCCCTGGACTGGTACAATATTTGTGAGATTATTTTTTTCAGACAACAAATTGGGCTGGCTATTTGTGCATGACTTAACACAAACCATTCTGCCAACCAACAAACAAAAAGATTTGTCATACCTGTGAGAACCAACCCTAAGACCAGTGAGACAACCATCCCCAACTGACCTCTTGTTAAACATTTTAACTTTTCTACCACCACGGCTTGTGAAAAACTGTTTCAAAGCAAAGCTACTGCTTTGAGCTTTTTAATAAGTGTCTATTTTTAATTACTAATATTATGGGATCTTTTAATACCAAAACAAAACAAAAAATAGTCGCACCAATTAAAATTACAAGATACAAGTGCAAATGTGTGATACTGACAGAATTCCATAGTGCTTTCTAATGTGGTAGTGACAAGTAGTGACAACCCCACTACTCTATTTGACAGAAAATGCCCATTTAAAATTATTCAGCTGGTATTTTACAAAACCGAATTATAAAATAATAATATTTATTATTATTATTACACTTTTAGAATGATGTAAATTATTTTTATTTACTTCAGTTACCTTTATTACAAAAAAACGTTGTTACTTCCTCTGTTTTTATTTTGAAAATCATCGCCGGAAGTTGTAACTTGCTGTAAATTTACACTGTATTTGATTCATGTTTTGTTAGCTAATCTAGCAAGCAGATGCCGACTGCTTCAACTTATTTTCAGATGAATATATGTGGTAAGGCTTTTGCTTTTCTTACGCCTATTTTACGTATCATATATTGTAAGCTAAACTTAGGGAATTGGAAAGCTAATGCATTGCGTTTCAATGCATTCATGCTGAATTACCTTCTGTGCTAACGTAGCTAACGATCGCTAACTGGAGCCTATGGAGAAGCCAGGGGGAACAGCCTTGACGTTAATTTTGACGTCTTTCACAGTGTGGTGAAAGCCGTGTTACTTTCGGCTATTAAATGTGCTCAAGAGGCCAAGAAAATGCATAGCAGCATAGGATATGGGCAATCTGTGGTCGCCCTGCGGATTTTGATCGCTTTACGTTAGCTTATGTTTGCGCTAAGGCCTGTGCCACGGCTGGGCCGTTGATGTAAAGCAAGTTACGGTTCATGGCAGTAAATTTATGTGTTGTAACACTTTAATTGGCAGTGATGGAAATTAACCTATACTTCAAATAACTGTACCTCTTACAGAACAATCTTCTGTTATTTGACATGTCTTCGATAATAACTTGACCATCACCGGTCAAAGTGACGTCATTGTATTACAGGTGTGTTAACGTATGATTTGCAATGATGGCCATTTACATACTTGACGGGAATTTATAGGTCTTTGCTGTACTGTGCTATTGTCTTGAGCCACTACTCATTTCTGTTCAGTTTGCTTGAGAAATGGTGCAGAGATTTAGTTAAACATGTGGAAAAATACAGTATATGAGGTGAAAGCAGAGTTTGTACAATTCTAAAAAGCTTGAAAGTCAACATCTGATATGACCACGTTTATTCTTCAACACAGCCTGAACTCTTAGGCAAGCTTTCTTTTAGGCAAGTAATTTCCTTAAGTAGCCTTTAGGAATAGTTCTATGGAACAGAGCTAACAACCATGCCACCATGCTATTGTATAGTGGATCAAAATCTGACGGTGCTTTTCCTCAATGCAGCCCTAAACCAAGACAGAGTGGTCCACCGTGTTTGACAGATGGTTGTAGATACTTTTTTCTCTCCTGACTTCTCCCATACATTATCTGCCATTTGACACAGAACAGGGCTGTAGACTAGCCTTTTGCCACGGTTGCACTGGTGCGTCTAACTTTTTTTTTTTTTAGGTGGATCAGCACAAAAGAACAGCTTGATAGCTTATGGACTATCCTCCATTGCAGTGCATCATGTTGTCAGCTTTACTGTATCTTATCAGGGAAACTGGTCAAGCCACTCTCTTCGAAATGTATACACTTTCCCCCTTTTACTTTCAGTAGGCTCTGGCCCGGAGTTGATCGTATGTGGCTCATTATCTGATGCCGTCTCCAGACCAGTATTAGACATAACCTGAGAGGATGATGGGTCCGTGTCAGAACACTGGCTATGAATTTCGGACGGATCGGGCCTTAACTTAACAAAGAAGTTATCAAGCGTTCTTTTCATCTTTTCTCATTACCCACAGCTACATCCACTTCTATCGGGCCTAGGCTACTTACCCCTTTCTATCCACCTGCACTTTCAAATGTACACACACACATAGCCCTACAGGAATATCTGGACCACGGCCAATCAGAGAGGTCCTGCACCCTTGACTATCTCTGATTGGTTTAGACCACGATATGGGCATAATGTGTGTCTGTTGCTGACCACGCAGAGACTTTTTTTTTATTTACTCGAATGGTTGGTCGCACTGGTGCAACCTAGCCTAACCCAATTTTTTTTTAGTCACACCATTAAGAAATTAGGTCGCATGTGCGACCAAATTGGTTGCACTCTAGAGCCCTGCAGAACTTTCAAATTTCGGTTCATCAATCTGTAAGTTCATCACTCTAATTTTTGGTCCATTTCAGGCGTAATTTGGCATACCACTGCCTTTTTTCCTCTTTTCCCTTTCCTTAAGAATGGTACTGTTTTTTTGCAATATGTAGTTCAGTTTAGCCCTGTCACTTCTGTTGTACCCCAGATTTTTAAGGACAGTTTTTTTGTTTCACCGCAAACAAAACAAGATGTCTCCTGGGAACAAATTATGTTTTTGCAACAGGCTGCTTGCAACAAAGTGCCTTAAGATACATTTTAGACAGGTTCTTTGCTGTTTGTTATGAGTAGACACAACACGGGTCATTCCTTTAGTTAGGTGCCTTTTTATGTTTGAATGATTCATAGGTCAGTGTTAATTGACTTCACAAATAAAACCACATTCTTCTGAAATGGTCATGGACAGTGAATGAAAAAGCCAAAGACCAGTGAAAATCTTTGAAAGACCTTCAGAAAGCCTGGAGAACTATTGCTGGAGACCACTTAAAAAAATAAAAGCAAGTGTAGCTCCATCCTTCTATTTTCGTCCACTTAGCAGGGTTGTTGGGGGTTCTGGAGCCTATCCCAACCTGCGATAGGGCTACAGACTGAGTACGCCTTGGATAGGTTGCCAGTCTGTCGCAGGAAAGACAGAGAGACAGACAATCATTCACACTCAAATTCACACTATGGACAATTTAGAATTACCATATTACTAGTTAACCAAACCTAACTGCATGTCTTTGGACTGTAGGGGGAAGCCAGAGTACCCAGAAAGAACTCACACAGATGTGGGGAGAACATGTAAACTCCACTCAGAAACTGCTCAATGTGACAGCGGTTAGCATTTGTTACCTCACAGCAAGAAGGGCCTGAGTTTAAATCTACCATCAGGCCAGGGCCTTTTTGTGTAGTGTTTCCAAAGAAAATATAAACAAATGAGGGGTCACGCAACTCTTTTTCATAGAACTTTGTGTCCTTACCTTGTTTCCCTTTAAGATTGGTGCCTACCACCTACAGCTGAGCCATCAAGCATATATATTATACTAATATATAATACATATAAAAAAAAATTCAATTATAACTCACATTTTCAGTTATTTGTCACAAACACTGATGCTGTCCAGTTTATTTTATTTTTTCAACTGAGACATTTTGGATTATAAAATGAATTTGGGATTATTTATGTATTTAATCTTTTTTCTGAACCAGTGTAGTTAGTTTGGTTTGGGTTTCAACAGAGGTCACATATCAGTTAAAATAGTTAAAATGTAAAATAAAATAATTGGCTGTATACTGTCTATCAGGCATCATGTGGCTTAACATAAACTTTGTGTCAGGCCTACCCTATTATACTCTTAAATCTATGTCTAATGTGTGATTGCAGCATAAAACAGCTCATACGCCACTCCTACTAAGAAGGGAGGATGGCACACCACCGCACCCCACCTGAGACATCCCAGAGGACGGAGTACCTAGAGGCTGATAATGAATCCGACAGGGACTCTGGTGTTGGGGATGATGCAGGAGAGGATGCTGACAGTTGCCATGAAAGCACAGTAACAGAAGAAGAGAAACTTGAGAACCACGATGGCGGGGAAGGAAAAAGTGGGGAGGGAGAAGATTTTACAGTCTTTGTTGCCTTTCAAGGAAATATGGATGATGAAGACTTCATTCAGAAACTTGAGACAATCCTCAGAGGGATACCAAACATGCTTGAAATGGGTTAGTTCTATTTCCTTTAATGCTTTTATTTTGAAAAAGTTATTTGTGTTTGACAATTTGCATTTTAAAAAGCTGCTCATTAATAGATGAACAAATGCAAACTTTCAAGTGCTACTGAAAGTTGTTTCTACTGATGTCTGCATTTATATCAGTCTTGAGCAGAATCCACTTGGATCTTTCCATGTTTCTGATTGTAATGTTGACTCTTAGGGGTCTGTTGACACTTGACAATATAAAATGGCATTCTAATGTGATGAATCTTTAACAATCTATGGTACACTGACTTTGATTCTGTCTTGTAAAACAAGTTTTACAAGGATTGCAAATGCAGACATGTTACCATTTGTGTCCTGGTCTTTCCCCCCCAATAACCAGAAAAAAAATTCCCTTCTGTGCACTGTAATTGCAAGACCACCTCATTAATTATTGCTCCTCTAGGCCCTGAGCGGCTTCAACCACAGCATGTGGAGCCGTGGAACAGTGTGCGGGTTACCTTCAACATTCCTCGGGATGCTGCTGAGCGTCTCCGTCTGTTGGCCCAGAACAACCAGCAGCAGCTCAGAGACCTGGGGATTCTCTCTGTCCAGATAGAAGGTAACGGCACAGTCCTCACGGTTCACTGCACGTCAAAGCAGGATGCATGAGACCATTTTTGTCGATGGCACTTCAATATAAAGCATGCAAACAGGACTTTCTGTACAGATTAAGTTACTTATTGTTTCTGTCCATTGATGTTCAGGGGAAGGTGCCATCAATGTGGCTATGGGACCAAATCGAGGACAAGAAGTCAGGGTGAATGGACCAATGGGTGCACCTGGTCAGATAAGAATGGATGCTGGTTTTCCTGGTCAGCCTGGTCCAGGTATTACTTTACTCAAATTAACACACAGAGTAGCCATAGGAAGTTCTTGAAAATTTGTTTAATATTTCTTTTACTAGTTTTTTGAATAAATTACAATTTGTATTGGATACTTCGTTTTTGGTTCTTGTTATCCCTAATGTGGTCTTGTTAGTAATTGTGAATTTGTTTTGTTTTCAAAGAAGTATTTACACATTTTTGTATTATTTTTATTTTTGTATTTCATAATGAATAAATATGCTTATATTTCCTCTAGGAGGGGTTCGAATGGCTAATCCATCAATGGTTCCTCCAGGGCCTGGCATGGTAGGTCAGACTATGTTACCAAGTAGTAGTGGACAGATCCACCCTCGACTTCAGAGACCACCTTCACAAACAGGTTCAGGTTTCTTATTTCTCTACATGTTGCATTTTAGGATATGTTGCATTTTATACTGTACTGTAACAGGAAAAATTGCACCTTCCTGACTCACAGATGCGATGGATCCAATGATGTCAGTCCAACAGCAGCAACAGCTTCAGCACCAACAGGCTGGTCCCCATGGCTCAGGCCCCATGCCTCCTCAAGCTGCCCATCACATGCAGGCTCTACAGGCTGGGAGACCGCTCAATCCTGCTGCACTGCAGCAGCTACAACATCAGCATCACCAGCAGCAACAGGCTCAGCTCTCCCAACTTGGACCTAGACCTCCATTCAACCAATCAGGCCAGATGGCTGCGCCCTCTGGCTGGAATCAGTTGCCTCCTGGTGTCCTCCAACCACCCACAGCCCAAGGAGGCCCTGCCTGGAGAAAGCCCCCACCCCAAGCACAGATGGTTCAACGCCCACCTTCCCTTGCTACAGTTCAGACCCCCAGTCATCCTCCGCCCCCCTACCCAGTTGGCAGCCAGCAGGCTGGGCAGGTATTCGGTGCGATGGGACAGGGACAATTACAGCAACAACAACAACAGGCTGGAATGGGTCAGTTTGCTGCTCCCCAGCCTAAAGGTCAACAGCCTGCCACTGGTGTTGCAGGGCCACCAAGACCCCCTCCACCCCTACCACCAACTACTGGACCACAGGGTAACCTCACTGCCAAATCCCCTGGTTCGTCCTCATCTCCTTTTCAGCAGGGTTCACCAGGGACACCACCTATGATGGCTCAGAGACCTACAACTCCACAGGGCTTCCCCCAGGGTGTAGGTTCACCAGGAAGGGCAGCCCTCAGTCAACAGGGTAACATGCAACAGGCATTCATGGGAATGCCCCAGCATGGACAGCCTGGGGCCCAAGTTCACCCTGGTGAGATGCTTCATAATTATTTATTGTCACACTAAAAACACGTTTTTGGTTATCAGAAAAACATTACGTATTTGGTTCTAAGATGTCTAAAATATCAAAATGTTTTATACATGCAGGTATGCCAAAGCGACCCATAGGCTTTCCAACCCCAAACTTTGTTCAAGGTCAGGTGAGTGCTAGCACTCCAGGAACCCCTGTTGGAGGCCCCGGCCAGCAGCTACAGAGCAGCCAAGCAATGGCTCACACAGGTAAAATGTCTACAACACTGCACACATATGGGATTTATGTCTTAGGTGCAACACAGTTATCTGCTTTTCTAATACATGGGCGTCTTTTATATAGTTATTTATTTTCTTTTGGCCATTAAACTGTTAAGACAATCAGAATTTTTTACATTTAATAAATATATTTGTATTGTTAGAGCGTATAGTTGCAGAGTTTGTAGTTTAGCATTATTAGATCACTGAGAAACAGCTTAAAATAGTTAATAATGTATAATAATGCAATAATGTATAATAAATAGCAATAAATTCATTATAGGCCTTAACTTTGATTTTGACAAACTTAATAGCGGTCGGCAGGCCATACAGTGCCATTTGTACTAAAATAAAAGGGTTCATTAAAAAAATGGCATCAGTAAGTAGCTTAATCTATTTTCCTTTTTGTTAAGAGTAATGTATTCTGTTTACCCTTGTTAAGACCAAGTCACAATTTGGCTTTTTTTTTTTTATCAAGTTTTTCATTAAAATATTAGAGTAATGTATTTTAAATTATTTATGCTATGGATCCACCTGTGCCGTTTCTGATAAAGATGAGAATGTATTTGTCAGTGTCAGTGCAACATGCATAAGACTGACACATTGAATAAGAGCACGATCTTAACTCTGCAAAAAGCCAGTGCTCCATTTTGTCAAGCAGGCCTAGAGACCCATCAGCAAGCCCGTAGCAACTCAGCAACCTAGGTGGTTGGCATAAGCGATAACACATTTTCCCTAGTAATCAGTGGTTGCCGATTCGTCGCAGACCGGTCTCTAGGCCTTTGTGACTGGGGCTTTAAAGAAAGTGATGAGAATTCACACCAAAATTTAATCGACTCTTCCTTTGGACATGTTTCACTTCTCCAGCAATTCAGATGAAAGATATGGTAGTTTTTGTGTGAACTTCATGTCAAACAAATTAACTACACCTTTCACATAATAGTAGGTGACTTATAGTAGACTAATAGTAACTTATCTCTGGACACTTTATAATCTAATTTAACAAAGCATGGCTCTGTGTGCAGTTAGTAGAAGGCATAATAGCTGATTACCTCACATGAAATCCATTAAGTTATTGTCTTTATGTCCCTCCCCAACCCCTTTTGCATTAGGAGCTCAACCATCAGCCTCTACACCAAACTCAATGCAGGGACCACCCCATGCTCCACCTAATGTTATGGGTGTTCAAAGTAGCATGGCAGGTTCAGCACCTGGTACAACTGCTGGGCCTAGTATGGGCCAGCAACAGCCTGGCCTCCAGACCCAGATGATGGGCCTCCAGCATCAGGCCCAGCCTGTGTCCTCCTCCCCCAGCCAGATGGTTCAAGGCCAGGGTGCAGGTCAGACTGTCCTCTCAAGGCCCATCAATCAAGGGCAGAGAGGAGGGATGACCCCACCCAAGCAGATGATGCCTCAGCAAGGCCAGGGGGTGATGCATGGGCAGGGTCAGATGGTTGGAGGCCAAGGGCACCAGGCCATGCTCCTGCAGCAGCAGCAGCAACAACAACAGCAGCAACAAAACTCAATGATGGAACAAATGGTTGCCAACCAGATGCAAGGCAACAAGCAGGCTTTCGGGGGCAAGATGCCAGCCGGGGTTATGCCTGGGCAGATGATGCGTGGCCCTTCTCCAAATGTACCAGGTAACATGGCTCAGTTCCAGGGTCAGGTTGGCCCACAGCAGATGACTCCACAGCAACAACAACAAATGGCTCAACTTCAGCAGCAGCAAATGCAACAACACCAGCTGCAACAGCAGCTGCAACAGCAACAGCAGCACCAGCAGATGAATCAGCAACAGTCTCAGCAGGTTCCTGTTGCTGGAAATCCTAATCAAGTTATGGGCATGCATGGGCAACAGATGAGACTGCCTTCAGGGCACCCTCTCATTCAACAACAGTTGCAACAGCAGCAGTTACAACAGCAGCAGAAGCAACAACAAGCCATGATGCAACAGCAGCAGCAGCAACAACAACAACAGGCAGCTCAGCAACATCCACATGCCATGGGGGATCCAAACAGTGGGACAGGAGATTTGGGAGTACAACAAATGGTTCCTGATATGCAGGCACAGCAACAGCAAAGCATGATGGGAGGCCCCCAGCACATGCAGATGGGAAATGGGCACTTTCCAGGTCATGGCATGAATTTCAACTCACAGTTTCCAGGTCAGATGCAGATTGCAGGACCTTGTGGACAGCCAGGTGGCTTTCCTGTTAGCAAAGATGTTACACTGACTAGCCCACTGCTGGTCAATCTGCTGCAGAGTGATATTTCAGCCAGCCAATTTGGACCAGGAGGAAAACAAGGAGCAGGTGGGGGAAATCCAGCCAAACCCAAAAAGAAGAAGCCAGCACGCAAGAAGAAGCCCAAAGAGGGAGAAGGTCAACAGCAAGTAGAGGGACTTGGGTAATAATTTGTACTTGTAACAGTTTTTGCCATGGGATGCAATTTATTTTCATCACTCATTGGTTAATTGTCTAATTGTTCAACAATTTCTTTCTCTTCTTAGTAGTCTTGAAGTGGCTGCTGGCATGGAGGATGCTGAACTGCCAAATCTTGGTGGTGAACATGGTATGGGCTTAGACAACGCAGGCCAGAAACACCCTGAATTTGCTAACAGGCCTGGAGGTAAATAGCAACATACATTTCTAGTTATTTTGTGCACATTTAAGTTGCATTCAGTCCAGGGTAAATACCCTAACTTTATTTATTTGCAGTAAACTTTTTTACTGCATCTTAAAAAAAATATATATATATATTTGTTTGTTTGTGAATCTTTTTATGCTTTTACTTAGGCTTTCCTGGCCAGCCTGGAGATCAAAGAGTATTGCAGCAAGTACCCATGCAATTTATGCAGCAGCAGCAACAACAACAACCACCATCGCAGCAACAACAACAACAGCAGCAGCAGCAACAACAACCACCATCACAGCAACAACAACAGCAGATGCAGCAGCAGCAGCAACAACAACCACCATCACAGCAACAACAACAACAGATGCAGCACATACAACAACAGCAGATGCAGCAACAACAAATGCAGCATCAGCAGCAGCAAATGCAACAGCAAATACAGCAACAGCAGCAACAGTTGCAGCAGCAGCAACAGTTACAGCAACAGCAGCAACAGTTGCAGCAGCAGCAACAGTTACAGCAACAGCAGCAACAGTTGCAGCAGCAGCAACAGTTGCAGCAACAGCAGCAACAGATGCAGCAGCAGCAGATGCAACACATGCAACAGATACAAGGTCTCCAGAATGTGCAAGGACAGCAGGGAATGACAGGACAGCAGACTACAGGTCAAGGCCAGCCCCAAATGCACCCTCATCAGCTACAGCAGCAACCACAACAGCAACCACACCTGCAACAGCAGGTAATAAAGTTATGTACATTGGTGATAATTTTTGGTATTAGCATAACAATATGTCAGTTCATACTTAGCATGAGCCTCATGTTTCTTTCTAGCAACAACAGCAGATGATGATGATGCTGAAGATGCAGCAGGAGCAGGCGAAGAATCGTATGCCCATCCCTCCAGGAGGGCAGCTACCTCCCCGAGGAATGGGAAATCAAACTGAGGTGCAAAGACATCCTGTCTCACAGCAAGGCAACATGCCTGTGATGATCAGCCTTCAAGGACCTGGAGGGGTGCCACCATCACCTGACAAAGCCAGAGGAATGCCCCTGATAGTGAACCCACAGGTGAGGGCCCTGTTGGGACATACATTAACATAGTGCTGAAATTCTCATCTATTTTTTTTTTTAGCATTTAAGTTTGGAGTGCAAAGATGTAATATGAACAATTTGCCTTTGTTTTTCCTATCTACTTTTTAGCTTGCAGGGGCTGCACGACGAATGTCCCATTCTGATGCAGGACAGGCTCCCCAAGGAACTGGATCTGAAGAAGCCCCTTCAGGTGCCCACTCAAAGCAGGACAGACCTGGTGGCCCAGAAATGGGGGGACAACCAGGAAATGGCACTCAACAGATTGTGGGCAATCAGGCCTCCAACACTCACATGATGAAGCAAGTCCCTGGTTCAGCGCAAATGCCCCAGCATACTGGAGCTAGTCCTCAGCAGCAGTTACCCACTCAACCTCAACAAGGAGGTCCCATGCCTGGTCTTCATTTCCCCAATGTCCCCACAACCTCACAGAGTTCAAGACCTAAAACCCCCAACAGAGCCAGCCCCAGACCATACCACCATCCCCTCACCCCAACCAATCGTCCACCCAGTACTGAACCCTCAGAAATTAACCTTTCACCCGAGAGGCTAAATGCCTCTATTGCAGGGCTTTTTCCTCCCAAAATTAACATTCCTTTGCCTCCAAGGCAGCCAAACCTAAACAGGGGATTTGATCAGCAAGGTCTTAATCCAACAACTCTGAAAGCCATTGGACAGGCACCTCCTAACCTAACTTTACCAGGAAACAACAATGGCAGTGCTGGTGGAAATAACACTAACAACAATCAGCAGGCATTTTCTGCTGGTTCTGGTACTGGGATGGTAGGTGCTAAACAGGACAAACCAGCTGGAGTGCAGGGTAAGAGGGCAAGTCCCAGCAATAGTAGGAGGTCAAGCCCAGCCTCTAGTCGTAAGTCGGCCACCCCGAGTCCAGGAAGACAGAAAGGGGCAAAAATGGCTGTCACTGGCCCTCCACACCAGCAGCAGTTGGTCAGTCCTCAGGGGCAAACAATGATGCTAAGCCCTACCTCAGTACCTCCAAGTCCAGTATCTATGGCTTCACAAGTGACTGGTTCCATGGAGGCGCAGCAGACCCAGAGCAACCTTCATGGAATTCAAGGTAACCCTGCTGATGGAGTCAGGGATAGTCAGGGAATGATAACAGCAGAGCAGCGACAGATACCACAGTCTCAGTCACAGCCACAGCCTTTAAGGGAGTTATCAGCACCCAGAATGACTAGCCCTCGTCTGCCTGCACCTCAGCAGCCTAAAACTGACTTGGAACTGCAGGCTTGCACTGTTGATAGGCAGCTGACGCATTCAGCGCCTGTACAGGAGTCCGAGGTCTCACCTGCTATCAGAGCAGCCCCGACTTCCCTAAACCAGTTACTGGATAACACAGGTGTTCCAAATATGTCCCTGAGAACCGTACAGAGTAGTACTGTTAGGGATGTAATGGGAAAGGACAGTCCTAAGTCTGCTTTTGATCCAGAAAGACCACTTCACAGTAATTCCCAAAGCACAGATATGGCAGTGTCTGTTGCTAATACTGCAGAAACCGAAGCTAAACTCAAACCTGCTGTCCCAGTCCCTACCAGCAGTCCTAACTTACTGCCTGTTTCAGTTCCTGGTTCACATCCTCCCAATAGCATGAACTCCAATACCACTCCCAGCCTTAATCAAAACCCAGTTTCCAGTCTTGGTGTCATTCCTAGTTCAAATGTAAATGCAACACCTACACACACAGTCAGTACCAACACTAATGCCACCACAAGTGTAAACCCCAGTACAATTGCTTCCAGTCAGATTAGTTCTGCGTCCACAGTTAGTAGTAGTTCGAACTCTAGCTCTGCTGTAAACCCAATTGGTTCGGCTACTAAACCAAGCCCTAGTCCTAAAACTGTGACAAGTGTCCACTCAGTCATACAGATCCCTGCCTCTTCTAGCACCATTTCCCCCAACCAGATCACTGTGTTTGTGGCCTCAAACCCTATCACTTCTGCCCCTGCTTCACAGCCACCCACATCTATGGTTTCAACTATGGTGGCTGTCCCTCACAGGAACATTAGACCTCAGGACATCCGGCAGCAGAGCTCAGCATCCCGACCTCCTCAGTTCATCACAACCACCCCTGTATTTATCAACCCAATTTTCCAGGTCCCAAGTTCATCTGTGGCTCCCAATACTACAGTGGTATCTCAGTCAGTCACCATGGTGGGGTCTATCCAAGTGTCAAATGCAAATATCCAGCTTTCTGCTGCTCCAAGCTCTACCCAGTCCTCAGGGACTAACATGACCAGCAGTCAGCCCACTAGAAATGCTGTTGGACAGCTTCAGATTGCCACTAGTATGTCATCACCGGCCCCAGCACCTCCCCTAGGTCTTCAAAGTAACCCAGCAGCTAACAAAACAGAAAGCCCCGGTGAGGCTATTTCTACTCCAAAATCTCACCCAGTTCCACAGCCATCTCCTCATCCCAACCCTTCAGCATCTCCCTTTCAGCCACCCCTGGCTTCTCCTCTTCCCTGCTCTAGTCCTGGGGCTGTTAACACCGTCCGGAAAAGCCCTGTTTCTTCATCTCCAACTGCCCAGTTAAGAAGTAAGCCTGCACAGGTTGCTGTAGCTGTTTCTGTTACAGCGGACTCCCAGCAAAGTCCTGTGGAAAGGCCTGCAAAGGGGCACACAGGGGCTGTGCCACCACAGGTCTTTCATCCTCCTGCTAGTCCAGCCATTCAGATTGAAGCACAAGCCCCCCATACTACTGCTGTTTCCCAAAACACCCTTGCTATATCTGCAGTTTCATCTCCAGTCCCAGTTCCTGGTCAAGTCACTGCTCCTACTCAGATTATAAGCCAGACTCAAGCACATGCACCAGCTTCAGTCTCAACCCCAATGCAAGCTGTAACATCTCAAGCTCCTGTTGTGGCTGTAGTTGGTACTCCCACTGGTGTTTCTTCTTCAGCTGTGCTCTCCACAGTTCCTCTTGTGCAAAGTCCAGTACCGTCCATTATTCCAACCCTTGCCACACCTGGACCTGTTCAGGAGGGTTCCCAGACCACATCCTCTCCAGCTGCTAACCCAAGCGGAGTTCCAGCAGGCCAGTCTGACCCTGCAACAGCTGCGGAGCCCTCCATCCCAACAGCTGGAGCAGCTGCTGAAACCACTCAGACCACAGCAGGTAAACGTGCAGCTGTGAGATACATTAATTTTTGAAGCTGATGAGCACCTTAATGCACTACATGTCAGTCATGTGCTTAGGTCCACTTATTGTATGTTACAAAAAACGTGTATAATGCTAGCTTATGTATGAAGTATTGTTTAATGTTTATGTCTTTTTCGATAGAGAAAGACTGTTTCTCTGTGCAAATATTCTGGCAACTGATTCCCATAGTGGGAAGAATCCACTGCTTAGCTCTCTATATACAATTACATAGCTATATCATATCATATGTGCCCATATGTGAACAGTTAGTGGTGTGTATTTTAATGTGTTATTTATTTAGATATGTCAATTGAACTGTTTTATTCTTTCACCTCCCAGCACCTATTCAACAAGAAGCTCCACAGTCACAGGAACCTACTGCTACCGAGAAGACCGGTTAGTGTTGTCATCTTCTTTTTTGAGCTGTTAAAATACTTCTCTCTAAAATAGAATATAAGCAATTGGAATTTAAATTGCACATGAATAATTCCTGTTTTTTTTTTTTTTGTTCAGGTGAAGAGGCTTCGACCGGTTCTGAACAGGGGTAAGATCATGTTCTTTGTTATGGTTTGTTAATTGCTGTATAATGTGTCACGGGCTAGGGTTTTTAAGGTGTCCCTTACTGCTGATCTTTGAAAAAGCTGGCCTAATCTTAAGATTGATGCTTTTGAAGAAGAAATGCTTAGACATTTCAAGCTTCACTGAAACTCAGGGAGTTCATTTGCTTGGCCACGGAGGGATACATGGTGAAATCAATGAGCCAAGTGGCCCCAGCAATGGGTACGTATGATAAGCATGCAACAATATAATTATATTAATGCATGTCAAAAGGTTGAACAATGAGCAGCCCATCACAGAACAAATTGCAGCTCTCCCGCTGACCTTTATGGCCATGTTTCTTTTCCTGGGGATTGTCGTGTTGTGGTGGGGGGAAGTGAAGCCATGTTTTGTTCAGCACAGTGTATAGTTTACCGCTGTTTTTCCACTTCTATCACAGATGGGCAAAGAAAAGAAAGGCGCCCATCAACTTAGTCTCAAGGTATGTATTTTAACACGTTTGTGCTGAAAAGACACAAGCAGTGATCATGTCAGCGTAGTGGATGCTGTCGGGATGAAGATGGACAGTATCTGTGGTAGACGAGGAAAAACAGCAGAGTCCTGATTGGTATTATATCTTTCTCTGACTAGAGCAGAGTTAACTCACACCGTTGTCTGTTTGGTAACACTTTCTTGTGTTGTTCTCCTTTTCTTTTCCATTTTTTCCCCTTTTCTATCTTGTTCTCCCAGAGCTGCTGTGGAGAAGCCCAAAGGGCCAAGCAGGCGCAGCTCCCGGGCTGAGAAAGAGGTGGAGGAGGAGCCAGTAGCAGACAGCAGCCTTAGGAAGAGATCAGCCAGGCCTGCAACCAGTGCTGCTGTGAAAGGTAATTAAAAAAGACACAGTATCAATCACTATATCCAAGCTGTGCCTGCTACCATTTCCCCGACACAAATGCATGTCTTCTCTTTGACAGAAGCTGGAGCGAGCCCCACGCAGGCCAAGAGAAGGAAGTCTAAGTAGGCACGACTACAGTTGTGTTTACCTGTGAAATGTACTGTAAATGTTTTTGTTTCCCCGCTGTGAATCACTTGATAATGGTTTCTCTGAGCAGGATTATAAATTTTTACTAGAGGAAGAGACCTGTGTACAGATTGTTTTAAAAGGAATCATGCTATTGTCGTGTCCACGTGAGATTGTAGTTAGGTGTGCATACAGTTTGTGTGAATGTGCTTTTTATATGAAATGCTGGATTAATCATGTGAAGATAGATGGTGCAGCTTGTCATGACGGTATAATGTAAAACAAATAAAATTTTCTACCGCTTTTTTTCTGTGGAAATGAGTCATTTGATCTGTGTGTTGCCCTTAATTCACTCTTTAGTTGCTTTAAACAGGAATGTCAGACTTTGAGTTTAAGCGGGCCAGACCAGTAAAACTATATAGAGATTGACAGACCACGTGACTTTCGCGCATTGCTTTGTGGGTACCTGTGGCAACAAAATCAAAACACTGCATCAAGCGCTAGTATTTCCAGCATCGGTAATCATTAATTCTGCGGTTTTAATCCCTACTTGCATTTTATTCGCCCCAAAAACAGTTATGTACAAAACGATGGAGAACACGGCAGGTCCAAACAAAGACAGACTTGACGAAAAGGACGAGGAAAAAAATCAAAGGAGTGAAATGGTCAGACCCATACGAGCATACAGAGTGGAGTAAGGACGTTAGCGTGGTGCCCAACTTTCATCACGCACCTATTTATTATTATATGGTCCTAAGTGTGAGTGCATACACTCACAATATGTTTAGTAACTTCAGATCCCTGCAACAAGCCCAGGTCCAGTTTACTTTTGTGATTTGGACTATTCAATTTAACAGCTGCTGTTTTTTCCCCCTTTATCTCCTGTACAGGCCAACGTCTTTTCAGGTTGTAGTATTACACAACATTTTCAGATCTAATATAAATAAAATGAGTGTTTCGTAATTCATTCAATTTATTGTTTTTATTTATAACTGGCATTATTGTTTTATTCTATTATAGAATCTTACAAGAAAGAGGCAAAATTGTATTCCATTATGCTCTATTACAAAACCATTGCAAAACAACATACTGGAAAATCGTTATTCATATACAACTTCAATACAACTCTTGGGCACATATATGCGGGACGCTTCGTGGCTGTTTTGATATCGCGCTCTCTCTCTTAACCGATCAAATCCCGCTGTGGTAGCAGCTTTCCACTCGGTATGACCCCGGCTGACAGAGGGTGGATCGCATTCCTGCGTTTTGTAGGCTGGTTTGCCTACAAAACACAACAAACATTAGCCCGCAAAGCCACAGTAAACAAAGCAGCATAGCGCAACGAATTCAGTTCAAATCAATATAAGACTTATTTGTAACCTACATCAACAATTATATTAAGATAAATTACGCAATTACAAATACAACAGAAGACGTACCTTTGTGGAAATGCTTGGCGCAGACTAACATGTGAGCTGGAGTGTTCTGAAACATTATATTTGCTCTGCAATCCAGGTCATCCGTCGGCTCTTTGTTACTTCGGAAACATAAACAATTTCTCTTCCACGACGTAATCCGATAAAAACCGATCTCTTTACCATCGGCTTCCCATGGCTGTCATGCGACCGGCTATTGCAGTTAATAATACAACAAATTCTTGCCATTTTTTTGTGTTTCCTTTTATCGCTGTGTGACTGTTTTCATGTGAAAGCCTGCGTGCGCTAGTACCACTTGCCACTCGTTCCCAGAATCCTTTGCGGTTTTACCCCTGAATGACGTCACATTTTCAATGTTTGTTCATAGATGTCAAACATGGGGCCCGAGGATCAAAAGACTTCAATGTGGCCACTGGACATGACATCAATTTTGGACTTAACATAACAAAGTGTGGGTTTTTTTGTTGTTGTTTTGGTTTGGTTTTTCCAATATGTACTATAGAAATATGCTATAAAATAACAACAAATGTTCACACTGAGCTAACATAACTTTTTTCCGTAAGTTTACACACATATTTATCAAATTGAAGCCCAACAGGAAAAGCTGTAAAAACTTGTGAAACAGCTAAAAGTTCAAAGTCTTTGGCCTCCAACACAATTTCCAGTTTTCCGATCTTTTATGTCCAGTGTCCTCACCAACCCGGTAAAAATGGTGTTATAATAGCGGTTCAGGTAAGGACCATGCACAGCCTTCTTCCAGGTTGGGTTGCGCATGCGCAGTCGGTAAACATCGGGACTCCATTCCAGGCTGTCAGTGAGGGTTCCCCGAGCCTCGCATCCTGTGCGGCTGCATCCTTTAACAGCTGTCTACTCTTAACTTCACCTGCGTAACAAACAAAAACAACTTGACCATGAGCGGAGACCACGGACGCGGAGACTCCCAGGTAGCTTTTGGCCGATAATTAGTGTCTTCTGTACAGTTTTGGATCAATTCTCTCAGCAATAACAGACATAACACAAGTATTAACCATCAGGATATGAAATGAGCGCAAATTAACGTTAGCTGTCGCTGCAAGTTAGGCTGCTCTGTTCATTTTAGGAGAAAACTTTTACATTTTTGTGCTCTCTCGGCTCTTTGTTGTGCAGAAATACGCACATTCCTAGGCTCAGCGTATATTCCTATTGAAACTTGAATAAGCGAGCTTACCGGCGTTTTTAAAATTGAAATATTAAAAACATTTTTTTCACAATTTTCAGGTCAATTCCGGATCTAAAGGAAGCGGTAGGACCTCTAATGAGGATTTTCTTGTTCATTCTGACTCTTGATTTCCAGCTGGAATCTGTCTACTGTTAGTTTTTTTAAAGGACAGAAATGGCGTCCCAGAGACTAAGTCCCTTCTCCTCCACTCTCTTGCGGCTATTGTTCAAAAAGAGGGTCTGAAATGCACCCTTGCCAGTCTCGTTTTTTTAATCTGACGGGGTATTCCGAAAGGGCCTGGCGTCGTGTAAATTGTGCATGCTTTAGACTGGCGATACGTGCGTGGAATCGCAGCGAATTTTGGAGCCGAAAGTGGCCGAATTGGGGCTGAGGACTTAGTCTCTGCGCCATTTTCTTTTTCTGTATGAAGCAGGCAGGGCGCCGAGCACAGAGCCAACTGTCTGCCGTGATATGGAGGCGAGAGCTGGGAGCTTATCGCCTCTCCCTGCCCCTATCTCACCACCACCTGTGCTCTGCCTCCATCCTTCCTTAAGAGATATTTATCTGCACTGTTAACGAGGAATACTCACACCAAACTTCAAGCCCTCACACACACTGAAAAAAGTTGCACGGCATTATTAAAAACATCCACATTTTTTTTAATTTTTTGGCACAAATTATACTTAAATTACACTTAAGTTGGGAGCAGCCTTTTTTGTTTAAATGCTTTATTTGATGCAAAGCAAAGCTGTCTGAGGGAAATTAGTTTCTTATTAAAATGTGGTATATATTACAAAAGCTGATTATGTGGTTATTAAACTGCCATGACAACAGAGAGTCACAAGGTGATGATCAGACTGTTTCAGGTCTACCTTTGGGGGGATTTTACTCAGCAGGAAGCATTTTAATATTAGGAGAACATGCAGAATCATTACGGGCTAGTCGTTTGGCTGGCAGCAGGAGTGTATGAAAACAAAATTGATCTATGTGGAAAATACCCGTGGAGGAATGATGTTTTGCTGGGTGGGTATGAAACATACTTAGCCCCCCCCAGTCCTCACCAGCCAAGTTCTTCTTTTGGATATTTGTGTCTCTTATTGTCTCATTGCAATTATCTCTGCATGCATTAAGAGATCTTTGTTTTGTGTGTTTGCATGTTTGTTGACAAAGTGTTTCTCCGAGATTTGGAACCAGAAGTAAGGGAACGGACGTTTGTTGCACAGTTCGTCCTTAAGATGTCACTTCTCAGTAGATTTGTTGCAGCTTTACCAAGGCATGTACATTCAGCTGCCGCTTTATTAGGTACACTTTGCGCAGGCTGTGGCCTGCCTTCAGAGCTACTTTAATTTCTAGTGGTATAGATTCAACGACGTGCTGGAAACGTTCCTCAGAGAGTTTGGCCCATGTCGACATGATGGCATCATGGATGCTGGAGATTTGTAAGTTGCATATCCATCCAGCCATGCATCCCATAGTGTGCTCTTTTGACTTGTGATCTGGTGATTGTGGTGAGCCTGTGCAAATTTTAGCCTGTTCTTAGCTGACAGGAGTGGCACTCAGTGTGGTCTTCTGCTGCTGAGAGATGCTCTTCTGCACATTTTGGTTGTAACAATTGGTTATTTGACTTACTGTTCCTTTCCTATAGGCACTTTGGCCATTCTACTCTGATCTGTGGCATCAACAAGACGATTTCTCCCAGATAACTGCCGCTCTCTGTAAATATTTTTGGACCATTCTCTGTAAACCTAGAGATGGTTGTATGGGAAGATCCCAGTAAATCAGCAGTTTCTGAAATGTCTGGGATATCTGGCACCATCAACCACACCACATCAAAAATCACTTCACCTTTCCTCACCTTTTTGATGCTGCCTGAATACATAATAAATGCTTTCATGTGAATGGCTGATTGGATATTTGCATTAACAAGCAATTGAATAAGTGTACCTAATAAAGTGTTGGTAAGTGAATGTTGCCTTGGAGGTGACACATCCTGACAAATCATGCAAATTGCAAACAGCTAATTGTGAAAGAATCATTTAAAAAGTTTTTGTTCTGATATCTTTAAATGCTTCTCAACAAGTTGATTTCTCCCTTGTACTGTAGACACACACAAACATAAAGACAAGCACAAAGACAAGGAACACAGACACAAAGATCACAAAAAAGACAAGGAGCGAGAGAAATTCAAGCACAGCAACAGGTAAGATGTCTGTTTCTTTGTCTCAGTTATTTGGTGATCTGCTAAACATCATTCACACCTGCCTTTATGTTTGGCTGTTCCCTTACTCTCTTGAAATAGTCGGTTTTCAGAGTTAAGTCTTTGTAATGGTATATATTCACTTTTGCGGTGTTATGGGAACATTTTAAATGAGGAGGATCCTGACAAAATCCAAATTTCATTTTGTCAGTATCAAACACAGTAATATGAAAGACTCAATCTAGGAACCATTGTGGATTTGTTATGGTTTCTTTTTGTGTGTCATAAGTAGCTGTCATTACTTTGTCCGTTATTGTTGACAGCCCGCGTCTCTGTCTTTGTGTGATTAAAAACGATAAGCGTACGTTGCCGGTGGTTGTTTTTTTGGGTTTTTTTGTGATGGCATCTTCTGTGTCTGCACATCCAGACCTCGTCTGACCTTTTACGCTTGATCTCTGCCTTTTGTGTCTTCTGTGTTCTAGTGAGCATAAGGAGCACTCTGAGAAGAAACACAGAGACAAAGACAAAGAGCGACTGAAGCACAGCGACAGCAGCTCAGACAAACACAGACAAAAACACAAAGACAGGGACAAAGACAAGAGGAGAGAAGAGAAGGTTTGTTTATGGGTCGTCGGTATGCTTTTAAATGAAAAGCTTTATATGTGTTTGGAGTAAAGATTGTGAGTCGTTATTTTTTGTGACAAATTGTTTTTGGTCCTGTTTTTTTTAACGTTTCTAAAATCCTCCAGAGAGATTGGCCTCATTAGAAACAAACACTGACAAGCAACCAGAGCCCCTCTGGTTTTCAGTTAACTCTGACTATATGCTAAAGTTTAAAATTAGTTTTTAAAGTTGGCAAAGGTGCGGCATACGTTTTAACATGGTTTTCTATATTTTCCCATTTCTCTCAGATTCAATCATCTCATTTAGAGAAGCCTAAAAGGGAGAAGGAAAATGGATATGTGAGGTAAACATGATCGCTTTGTTGCAGCTACAGACTCTGCACAAGTCCTGAAGCACATTTCATTTCTTTATCTATTACTTCTAGTGGTAAAATGCTCTTGAACAACAGTTCTCCATTATATCCGAAGGTTTTTCAAAGTTTTACTTTGAACATTGGCTGATTTTTTTGTTTTTGTTTTGTGTTTTTACTTATTTTCAGTCCAGTCCTTGTACCTGACCATTTTCAGAGGAATGTTTTTTTTGTTTGTTTTTTTAAGACACTTAACACTGATGTATGCATGATTCAAGCATAAAAATGGCACTTGCCAAAATTGATAAAATTATGAACACAGTAACATGACAGATTTTGATTGAACCTGGAATATCATTTGAAAAGTGTCTGGCAAATCCTTTATTTTTCAGCTTGCTATTTATCCCAAAACACACTACTAATATAGTTGAAAGAAAAAAAATAGAAAATGCAGAAAGAAACACGGTCAGTCATGGATTAGCCAACATCCAACGAAGAGCTTTGAATGTCCTTCTAGAAGCCTGGAGAACGATTCCTGAAGATTTAAAGAAATTACAGGCTTGCCTAAGAGACTTTATAAATGTGGTCATACCAAATATTGACTTTCATTTTAGAGTTGCACAAACTCTGTTTTTGACTTATAGTCTGCAGTGTCATTTGTGCCTGCACGTTTCAGTCCATCACTGCACCCATTTCCTGTTTTTCTAGCAAAATAACAAGAAATGACAGATGGCTAAAGACCTTTGCAGTTATCATGCAGTAAAAGTACTCATGAATCAGCCGTTATTTGCTTTTAAAATAATTATACTAAAGAGCAGTTATTGCTTTGTTGTCATTTACTAAAATGCTGTTCAATGTCTTTGACGTGCCAATTAGAGACAGGAGCCCTGCTGGCATTAAGAGTGAACCTGAGGAAGACAATGGCTTCTACCCCTCACCCCAACACAACAAGAGCTCCAGACAAGAGTATGATGATGAAGAGTAGGTGTCATTCAAATGAATCCAAAACGCTTGTAGTTGCAGTTCAGCTTTGGTTGTTCATGTAGTGGTGTAATTTTCTACAGATATGAATACAAGCCCAAAAAAGTCAAGTTGGAACACGACAAAAAGGCCAAAAAGAGGAAACATGAGTACGACGAAGACGAGGAAGATGAGGTTTATTACATGTTAATACACTGTAATGACAAAAATATTTTCCGGGTTGGGGCATCTGCTGTGTATCTCCTTGTAGATCTATTTAATTGAATCCATTTTTTAGGGTATAAAGCACAAAAAGAAGATAAAAGACAAAAAAGGAACAGACGGGAAGAAAGTGAAAAAAGAAGAAGAAGAGAAGTGGAAATGGTGAGTTAATTATAGACACAAATTGATCTTTTCCTCAGGAAATTACAAACCACTTATTTAGATAAAGTGCAGTTTTTTCTCTCTCATCGGTTGTGTTGTGTTGTTGTTTGTCATGATTAGGTGGGAGGAGGAAAGATATACCGACGGCTCCAAATGGCGCTTCCTGGAACATAAAGGTCCAGTGTTTGCGCCTCCATACGAACCCTTGCCAGGCAAAGTTAAATTTTACTATGGTGGTGAGTCAGTTTGTATTAAAGAAAACTTATTTTTGTGTACTTATTATTAACTTTTATTAAAATAATGTAATTTCCTGTATTTGTAGGTAAGCCTATGAAGCTGAGTGCTCCTGCTGAAGAGGTTGCAACATTTTTTGCCAAAATGTTGGATCATGAATATACCACGAAGGACATCTTTAGGAAGAACTTCTTTAAAGACTGGAGGAAGGTGAGGAAAATGGACATGGCTCTGCAGATAGTGTGAATTTCCAAGTATTTAAATGGGGCTTCACATGTCTTCTGTTTTATTTTAGGAAATGACATCAGAGGAGAAGTCTGTGATTACTGACCTGAATAAATGTGACTTCAGTGAGATGAGCGAGTACTTCAAGGCCCAGTCAGAAGCTCGGAAACAGATGTCTAAAGAGGAGAAACAGGTATTGCAGTTAGTAGGGGTGCAACGATACACAAAATTCACGGTTCGGTTCGGTTCG
>NW_005187501.1:202568-231046 GCF_000239375.1 Pundamilia nyererei
TTGATAAAATAAATTACAAATGTTGTATTGTTCGATACATATGCGTACCGAACCGAAAGCACTGTATCGAACGGTTCAATATCGATACGAATATCGTTGCACCCCTAGCAGTTAGGTGCACTCTTCCAACCTCGAGAACTCTGGGATTTCTCAATATATCTTCATACATCTTGTAGAAAATCAAAGAGGAAAATGAACGGCTCCTTCAGGAGTATGGTTTCTGCATCATGGACAACCACAAGGAGAGGATCGGAAATTTCCGCATCGAGCCGCCAGGCCTTTTCCGAGGACGGGGGGACCATCCAAAGATGGGCATGCTGAAGCGGCGCATCAGACCCGAAGACATCATTATTAACTGTAGCAAGTAGGAAATCTCTTTGTCACCGTTATCGCCACCTCAGCTGCCCTGATCTTTAACCGTTCCTGTTTCAGAGGCGAAGTATAGCAGAAACATAAAATCTGGACACAAGTTGTTGTTATAGTGTTTGGTTATGAGATTTACCACAAGGTGGCCCTGTAAAACCATTTTAGGTGAGGACATGTGAAAGATGATGAGACTGTTGTTGTTAAAGGGATAAAATAAGAGGATGTGCGCATGTGAAAGGATATAATAAGCAGCAACTGATGAGGCTTTGAGTATTGATGAAGTGTTTGGTCAGGAGGTCACAGGCATTTACCCCACACCGATCACCTTGTTTTACCACCTGTCTGCCTTGTTTTCTGTTAATCTGTGCTTCTGTCTTTTGATTTTGTGATTACCGTATTTATTTACAGACTGTGGAAATGATGTTGTTTTTGCTTTGGAGGCGGGATGTGTGGGAGAGTTTATGGGAAAGCTAAATTGTAGCGGTCAGTTGCCATCAAAGAAAAAACACTGGGTAAAAGATTGTACGTGCTGCCTGTCGCATATACAGTATGGCAGATGTATCACTGACACACACATGCGCTTCTGGCACCATGTCAAAGGTGGTCTTCCTGTCAGTGTAAACTGTATCTGTGCAAACAATAACACAAGCCAGCGAGGACATGTTCACCCCCGCATACTGGAAGGTGGGATTTTATGTTCTCTTTGCACTATTGTCTCATAGCTGTGGTGTTTACACTGCAGAAAAAAGATCAGTTATTTAATTTTTGGTACCTCTGAGGAACGCTTTTAAATCAGCACAAAGCTCCACTGTGGGAACAGCTCCAAACATAGATCAGTGGAAATGTGCCAGCATGTTTTGCACCTGTTTGGTAACTCTGGCTCTTTTTATGTAGGGACTCCAAGCACCCCAAACCTCCCCCAGGGACAAAATGGAAGGAGGTTCGACATGACAACAAAGTAACCTGGTTAGCATCTTGGACAGAGAACATCCAGGGCTCCATCAAGTACATCATGTTAAACCCGAGCTCCAGGATCAAGGTACCCGCGCTCTCGCCGCCTTTTCCCCCAGTAACCTTTTTTTTCTACCATTTTCCCAATGATGGGACGTACGTGTGTGTGTGTGTGTGTGTGTGTGTGTGTGTGTGTGTGTGTGTGTGTGTGTGTGTGTGTGTGCAGGGGGAGAAGGACTGGCAGAAATATGAAACTGCCCGGCGTTTAAAGAAGTGTGTGGATCGCATCCGTGCTCAGTACAGAGAGGACTGGAAGTCAAAAGAGATGAGGATCAGACAGAGAGCTGTGGCGCTGTACTTCATAGACAAGGTAAATAAGAATACAATAAAATTATGGTGACTGCACCAAGTGATAAAATAGATAAAGTAGATTATAGACAAGAACGTACAGCAGCTTTGATTTAAGTAGTAGAAGTAGAACTAGTGGAAGTAGTAGGTTGAAAAGGGAAATCGCTGTAAAGTGACGTGAACTATTGTAGATAATTCAGCTGAATTTTCACATCTCGTGCATTCCCTATGCCTCCAAGCACTACGTTCTCATTTCCGTCCATCATCCCCTTAATGTGTTGTCCTCCACAGCTGTCAGTCACTCACCAGTTCCTATTCCGAGCTGAACATATTCCAGGCCACCATAAGGCCATTGCTGACTCCTCGTCTCATCTCTCACTCCAGACATCCAGGGCCGTGGGCCCACGTGCAGAGGCAGTCCTGATGTCTGTACTTGAGATATAAACCCCACCAAATTAGAATGAATTTCCTTCCAACTTCAATCTACTTTTCACTTTTTCAACATTGCTTCTTTGGCTAGTTCCCTATCATACATCATATCATCTCCATCTATAAAAATCCCAGCAATTAAATCTTATCTTAGACGGCTTCCCCTCTTCTTCCTCCCTCTTTGGCTGGGGTCAGTGTCACTACTGGTAGCATGAGGCAACACCTGCACCCTACAGAGGTTTCACAGGTAGTCCAGCTCCTCCAGGATGGCACATCAATACGTGTCATTACCAGAAGGTTTGCTGACCGTAGAAGGTCCTTAACCCATCAGTAGGACCAGTATCTGCTCCTTTGTGCAAGGGGCAGGGTGAGCTGGGCTCTGTGCTCACTGCATGAAACCGTGGAGCCTGATTGGCATTTGCCATAGAAGACCAGCATCTTTGTGGTTTTTGGGATGTCTTTAAATTCAGCCCTCTGTAGGCTGAAAATGTTAATTTCCATCAAACAATGTGGTATCCTTTCATTTCTAACACATTACCCAGTCTGTGTCAGCAAATGACATTTACTGTCACACAAATCATAGGTCTTTCTTTAGTTCCACTGGTAAACTAAGTCTAAGATTTCTTAACAAGTCATGCTGTTCAGAGTCACATGGGTGACATGGAGTTTATCCCAACTGTCACTGGGCCGGGGGCGGGTTACATGCCGAACAGCTCAGCAGTTCATCACAGGGCCTACATAAATCCTGACCAAATGTTCTGCTCTGAAGTTTTGCTTATGTTTGTGATGTTCGGTGTTTTTCTCATAGCTGGCTCTGAGGGCAGGTAACGAAAAGGAGGAAGGCGAGACGGCGGACACCGTTGGCTGCTGCTCGCTGCGAGTGGAACACATCAAACTGTACCCCAAGCTGGACGACCAGGAGTACGTTGTGGAGTTTGACTTTTTAGGAAAAGACTCCATCCGCTACTACAACAAAATACCCGTGGAGAAGAGGGTAAGGAAGGAAATGAGAAGGGGAGGAGTTAATGAGGGAAGAAAGAGGTGCTGTGGCAGATATTGGTTGTGTAATGACAGATGTGGAATTTAGTGTTGATGAGATAAAAATGTTCTAATCTATGGAGGATGTTTGTGCAGGCAGGTGATCAGAAAGAAATAGTTTTCCGTCAGCTCTGCCTCACAGGGTGGTCTGTTTCCTGCCATTAACAGAGTGTACAAACTACACAGACACACACACACGCACACACAGAGTGTTTCGTTTTTAATTGCAAATTCTTCAGCACGTCTGGGTCCTGTCTATTTGGCTGCATTTCCTCTGAAGTACCAGTTAAAAAGCACTCACACAAAGCACACTAACCTGCAGTCTATAAACCACCTGCACTTGTCATCATGGGCACAAATAAACCCACACCCTCTGCTGGTAACAATGTGTCAGTGCATCCATGGCCACAGTTTTAAGAGTTAAATGTAAGTGACTGATTTGAGGCTGAGTACATCTTCGTTCTTGTTTCCTGTCAGGTCTTTAAAAACCTCCAGTTGTTCCTGGAAAACAAACAGCCTGAAGACGACCTCTTTGACAGACTGAATGTGAGAAACACACAAGAATACCTGCCTTCACGTTAACTGTTTACTTTAACTACTTTGTATAATTCTGATTCACCTGCCCTCCTTAACTGTTGTTCCCTCTTCTTTTCTGTGTTTCCTGCAGACATCTATTCTAAATAAGCACCTACAGGAGCTGATGGATGGACTTACAGCCAAAGTTTTCCGTACCTATAACGCCTCCATCACCCTGCAACAGCAGCTCAAGGAGCTGACCTGTTGTGAGTGAAAATGGTTTCATGTAGTCTTATAGCAACTCATTGTCATCATTAAATAAGTTAGTGCTAGTCTCAATTTATTAGGTACTCTTTGCTACTCTCAGGTTTGGCCTTCACAACTGCCTTAATTCTTCATGATATAGATTCAACAAGGTGCTGGAAACATTCCTCAGAGATTTTGGTCCACATTCATATGACGGCATCAGTTGTTGCAGATTTGTCAGCCACACATCCATAACTCAAATCTCCCATTCTGCCTCATTCCAAAGTTTCTCTATTGGTTTGAGATCTGGTGACTGTGGAGGTTGTTTGAGTACAGTGAACTTCTTGTTATGTTCAAGAAACCAGACTGAGATGATCTGAGCTTTGTGACATGGTGTTTTATCCTGACAGGAGCGGGGTTAGATGGATTCAGCAACAATACTCAGGCAGGCTCAGCTGGTATTAAGGGGCCCGAAGTCTGCCAAGAAAGCATATCCCACAACATTACACCAGCAGCAGCAGTCTGAACTATTATAAGACAGGATGAATCAGTGTTTTCATGTACATCAAATTTTGACTCTACAGAATGAACTCAAATCTCATCAGATGAGCCAGTCTTCTGTTGTGCAGTTTGGGTGAGCCCGTGCAAATTGTAGACTCATGTTTGTGTTCTTTGCTGACTGATGTGGCACCGGTGTCATCTTCTGCTGCTGTAGCCCGTCTTCTTCAGTGTTAAATGTGTTGTGCTTTTAGAGGTGCTCTTCTGCATACCTTGGGTATAACAATTGGTTCTTTAACTTTTACTGTTTCCTTCCTGTCAGCTCGAAGCATTCAGATTATTCTTCTCTGATTTCTGACATGAACAAGGCATTTTTTCCTAGAGAAGTGCTGCTCACTGGATATTTTTTCTTTTTTATACAGTTCTCTGTACCATTAGAGATAGTTGTATGGGAAAATCCCAGCAAATCAGCTGTTTCTCAGATACTCAGACCAGCCTGGCACCAACCAGCACGCCAGGTTCAAAGACATTTAAATCACTTTTCTTTCTCGTTCTGACGCTCACTTTGAACTTGACCGTGTCTGCATTCCTAAATGTACTGAGCTGCTGCCATGGCTTATTAGATATTTGCAAGCAGCTGAACAAGTTTGCATAATAAAGTGACCTGGGAGTGTATGTGAAGCTGTAACTGGTGGCTTCTGTGCTGTGTTGTGACCAGTGACTGTAGAAGTGATTTTGTTTTCTACAGTCACTGTTTGCGACACCTGGACTCTGGAGTTTATATTCATGACAGTGCAGGTATTAAAGTATTGTTTCCACCATGTAAACAAAAGTACTGACTCCTGCTCCTCTCACACAGGTAGCTTTAAGCCTGTACTTTTAAGCTGTATACCAGTCTACTTGTACTGTACAGACAGGTGTCATTATACGCGTGTCTGTTCATTAAAACTGGGAGAGCAACAGCGCAGAGGAAAGGTGAAAAAGGAAGAACGAATGACTAATAATAACTGTTCACATGAGCATTGTACACTTAATGCCTTTTTGGGCCTTTCCATTCAAAAATAACTACTTTATTACATTATGTGATAGAATTATAGTAACAGCAGGTTAGCAGCAATTTAGCAAATTGGCTAAACCCTTTACACAGCAAAGTTTGAGTCATTTTAAATTTAAATCATTCTAAACTTTTCCTCTTATGTTGTTTTTGGATCAACAGCTGATGACAGCATCCCAGCAAAGATCCTATCGTACAACCGAGCCAACCGGGCCGTGGCCATTCTTTGCAACCACCAGAGAGCTCCGCCCAAAACATTTGAGAAGTCCATGCAAAATCTTCAGAACAAGGTAAACGTCTGTGTTACGATTGTTTCTGGTTTTGTTATTCCTCCATTAGAATTTGTTCTCAGTAAACAGGCATTTTTTTGTACCCATTAAAGGTAAAGCTACCCACTCTTTTGGTGGTGCAGCTTTTAGACTTCACTCTGTGTGCATTTGTTGTGATTGTAGATCGATGAGAAACAAAATCAACTATCAGCAGCCAGGAAGCAGCTGAAGGCTGCCAAAGCTGATCACAAGGCTTCCCATGATGACAAGAGCAAAAAGTAAGAAAACATTAGCACCGCTAATGAGTACAAGAGAGTTTGATCAATTACTTAATTACTTAAACATCTTTGCTCCTCAGCAACGAAGTTTAAATGATGTCCAGGGCATTTAAAGTCTGTCGTTATAATTCCTCGTCTCTCTCTGTCTCCCCGCCTTCGTACACCCCCGTCTTTGTTTTCCTTTGCATCTTGTGTATCTGTCTTCTTCCTTCTCTCTGCCCTGTGTTTGTTTTTCTTTGTAAGGGCTGTGGAGATGAAGCGTAAAGCTGTACAGAGGATAGAGGAGCAGCTGATGAAACTCCAGGTGCAAGCCACAGACAGAGAGGAGAACAAACAAATTGCTCTGGGAACCTCCAAGCTTAATTACCTGGATCCACGCATCTCTGTGGCATGGTATTTATTGTGCACAGAAGACATTCTGTATCTGCGTTTATTAGCTGTTAATTATTATTTAATCAGAGCATCTTTTTTTTGTTTGTTTGTTTGTTTGTTTGTTGTTTTATACTATGACTTTATGAGCAACCCCCCTACTGATAAATAGGCAGGCAGCCTCTGGGTGGGTGGGCATGTGCAGTCCATACCTACCCTTGGTGACAGAAAGGCAGGAAATGCTTTTGCATTGTAGGAAAAGGAGCAGCTCAAGCAAAAAAGCTAACTGCTGCAAAAGGAAAATAAGAGGAAGAAAAGCGTGTGAGCGTGAGGAACAATGGGGTTTGTTTCTGAAAGCTAGGGAGCGTCGCAAAACAGCCCTCCTTCCTCCATGTGGGAAGGCAATGAGGTGCTGTCTGTGGGTGAATGGAGGGACTTGGCCATAGAGAGGGGGAACATGGCGGTCCGCCCTCCTTAACCGATGCCCCACAGCTATTTATGGAGAACCTCCTCCTCAAGCACAATGGATACAGGAATCCTCCGTGATTTTCTTGGTTGTAGGGCGTAAGGGATGGGGATCCTAATAAAGGGTGGTGCATGGGAACATGGTGTAAACTATGGTATTTGTGAGTAATGGTATGGTGAAGGTACACTGGCTTAACGGCTAGGAAATAAAAATTTTAGCTAGTTAATCATGGTTTCTCTCATTTTATTATATCTCAGTAACAGCTTTAGCTTTTGGATGACTTAACCAGGAAAGTCATTATTGAGACTTTATCTACAAATTTCAAAATTAACTGTCAACAAAATGATAAATCTGAAGCAAGGACTCAGAAGTTGAGCACAAAGATCAAAAACTTTAAACATTAAAAGCAGCAGCAGCAATTAAACAGAAACTGACTTTCACTAATGTTAACTGAGGGTCCAAATAACACACAAGACCCTTGAGACCATAAGATAAACAGTACCGCGCTGCAGAAGAAGTATAAATACTTAATATACATCGTAATATTTATTAAGTAATCTTTGTCAAAGCTGTCTAATCAAAAGTGTTTCATTCTGTCTTTATTCTTCTTCTACTCCATTCTTGCCACATTTTATGCTTTTAACTTTGCCCTCAACAGTCACATAAAGCTGTGTGAAGTGTGATTGTTAGTTTGTTAGAGTACTGGATCCACATGTTAAGGTTTGACCTTCAATTATAAACCGTAATTGTTTTTTATGTAAAAACTACAAAATCAGAAGCTGTGTGTTTGTTTGTATGTATTAGAAATAATATGAGAGCATAACGATTGACTGTCAAACTGTCCACTGTGTACCTTTCACCCCAACACAGCCGGGATAGACTCCAGCCTCCCTGCGACCCTGAATTGAATAAACAGATTTAAAAAAGGATGGATAAATATGTTTTATGTCCTGCCACAGGCAGCAGGCTTGTAAAATCTTGTGTGTCATTTAAGTACCTTTGTTCCAGACGTCTCAAATCACAATGATGTGAAAAAGAAAGCTTTCAAAAACTCGACTCCAACAACCGCTTTTAGCAGCAATAACTTAAAGTAATTGTTCTCTGTAAGACTCGTTCACATTGTTGTGAAGAAACTTTGTCACACATTTCTTTACAGCTTTAGTTTTGCTTTAGTTCATTGAGGTTTGTGGGCATCTGCACAGCTCTCTTAAGGGCCTACCACATTTCATTCGGGTCGAGGTCTGGACTTTGACTGGCCTGTTGCAACACCTCGACTCTTATTTTTTGTAGATTTGCTGCTGTGCTTGGAATTGCGATTGCCCATACTTGTGCTGAGCTTTAGCTGTTGGACAGATGGCCTGACATCTCCCTCAAGAATACTTGAGTTCCCAGGTCAAAACAAGCCCAAATCATCACCCCTCCACCACCGTGCTTGACAGTTGGTATAAAGTGTTTCTACTGATAAGTTTGTGGTAGAAAAAGAAGCCTACACAAGGGCCGTGTAACCAGAGTGAATCGTTTTTTTACCATCACCAGTAGTTCAGTGTTCTGTGAATGTGTGCATAAAACCTTTCTTAGAAAACAGAAACGAATTTTCTGTTTGCAGCTGAATTGCTCTCTAATATTCTTCTTAGACTTTCCTGTTCAGTGAGTCACATGGACACTTTCATGCCACATTGTTTAGATTACCTGCAAACCAAGGACAAACGGCCCAGTCAGAGTCTCCAAGCCAAAGACGATGTGATGTCCTACTGATATCCAACAAACTGCTGCAAATTTACCAGTACTGTAACAAAAAATAAAATCCAGTATTAGTATTGACGTGACAGCAGACTTTCACTGCATGCTTTTTGTGGCCAAGTTATAACAATATGTAGAGAATATATGAAAAATTAAGTCAAATCTCTTAATCTTAAAATCGTTCATATTGTGTTTTATTGTTTTTGTCAAATGAAACACTCAAAAAGCAAAAGAGAGAGCGAGGGGATCTGAAACCGTAATTATACAGAAGCGTAAGAAAACTGCAGTTAACGGAAGCTCGCAAGACCTGACAGCAGCCATCAGCTGAAACAAAACCACTCTTTTATCAACCTATTTGTCGAACTGCCACTGTTGCATTTCACACAGTATTTCTTTTTTCATTCTGTCTTGTCTTTCCTCCAATCCCAGGTGCAAGAAGTTCGGCATTCCCATTGAGAAAATCTACAACAAAACCCAGAGAGAGAAGTTCGCCTGGGCGATCGACATGGCCGATAAAGACTATGAGTTTTAAACCTATTTAATGTTTTACCTTTTATACCCATGCCTTTGATATGAAAATGGTTTGCAGGAGATGTCAAAATGTTTCCACTGTGTTGCTGCTGCAGGGCAGTGAAGGAGGAAGGCAAGCCTCTGCTCGAGAGCCGATCGCAGGTGAATAATTGTGCTGTACATAAGGATTAGCTATGTATAGGAAAATAACTCCTTAACCATTTGACCAAGCTGCCGAAGGGCATCTCTCTCTTACAAAACTACAGTAGTGCGTATGTAGCTGCAGCTATCTGCCTGTGACCCAGCAGCGACGGACGCATTAGTATTATCTTTTGTGAGATAAAATGTATTGAAATTTGTAAGCCATCAGATTTATTGAGAAATAAATCTATATTGTCATAGAATAATGAATTAAACAAATGTTTGTATGGGAGACTGTGAGACGCAACATGAGAGAGAGGTGATGTGATGACTTTTCATTTGTGTAATTTTAGTGTGAAAGATGAAATGAAATGACAGACTGGTGACAGTGTGAAGATCAGAAAACCCCCAGCACTATGCTCGCACAACTATTAGCGCACAGAATGTCGTCCTTTTTTCCATCACCTCTCTGAGTTTGCTGTTTCTTTCAGGGATGTACATATACTTTTGTCTGTTTTTTGTTTTGTTTTGTTCTTTTAGTGACTGATTCAGTATTTTTTAAAATGTGTGCTGTAAGCATTATAACAGAAGGCTTTTCATTGCTCAAATGCAACTTTTGCGTGTTCGTTTCCTCAGTTTTACGATGAACTCTGTGTAATATGGATCTTGGTTACTTGAAGCAGCTGAAAGGCAGTGTATGTACTGTATGCCAGAGCTAAAAAAAATAAAAAATAAATACAGGATAGCTCCTCCTGACAAAAGGGGGGTGGATTTTTGCCAAATAAGATCTCAAAAGTCTGTCATTGTAACGTGCTGTTTTTGTATTGCTCTGATAAAGCAGAACGTGTCTTTGAATTCATTTGCAAATGTGAATGGATATTCTAACTTTTGTCATTAATATTTCTTGCTATATGATCTTGTACCACACAATCGCAATCCTGGTTAGTTGAATGCTTGTTTTGAGCTTTGTAGGTTTCAGAATAAAACATCAGACTTGTCTTTTTCGTCTTTTTGTTGCCAGCTTTGATTAGTTTTCAAGTGGGTATTAAAAATAAGCTCATTGTCTGATTACACATGTCTGTGTAATCATTGTCTGGTTCCTGATGTGGAGGGAATCAACAGGAATCAGTCAACAACTTATGTTTTAAGATGTACAATTATAATGGAAAAAATAACTAAAAAAAAAAAAAGTTTATTTAAGGCTATGTTTAGGAGACACAGTAAGCTCTGTGTTCAGGAAAGGTCTGGGTCTTTAAGAGGCCGATACCATTCCGCTTCAACTGCTCGTTGTGCCGTTATTTGCAGTCAGAACAGCAGGGTCAAACCGGAAGTGCCATGATTGACTACAAATTAAGTGCATGTCTTTGTCAAAACGTTTGCCCTCAAAAAGAGTTTTGCAGATGTTGGATTTAGAACGCAAATCAGGTAACGATGCTTTACCTCGCAGCAATTAGCAGCCATATACACATATTTTAGCTGAATATTGTAATACAGGGCTACTGACTGACTTTTAGAGATGGCAAATCAGGTCAAAACAACAACCCTTAGTCCTTGGGTTTATAAAACATGGACATTAAAGGCAGCGGGAGAAATTTAATGTCACAATTCTGTTGAGCAAATACAAAAAATATCGGTGTGTTGATAATACTGTACACTGAAGAATAATTAGGGAAACAGGCGTCAGTGGTTTCTTTGAAGGACATAAATCAGTCTGATTAAGTTATCTACCTGAAATGTAAGTGACCTTAAAGTGTAGTTATTGGTTTTATTTAGTCACTTTTTCCCACTAATAAGTGTGACTATCAGAGAAACAAACTGTCTGATGTCTCTGCTTCTCCACATCTACATACAAAGAAATCCAAGGTAAACAACAAGAAGAAAGAATGTTTCAAAATGATGCAGTAAGAAAAATTACAAGCATATAATTAGATGGTATCAGTAATAAATGGCTTGGATGTAAACTTAACATACAAGTGATAAATACCTGTTTAAAACTATAGACTGTATACAAAGATGGACATAACCACTATGACATCAACCTTGGCTTTGGAATTTTGGATTTTAACTAAAATAAATAAATTGCCCTACTGAAATTTGTTATGAGGGCTGAAACTGTCCAAACAGACAGAAACTGTCCAAATTGTATTTTGCAAACGTTATTTTGTAAATATACTTTTTGTGTTGTGACGCTGAACATTTTACCATAAGAGTGTATGGAACCGGACTCCATTTAGGAGCCATCTTCAAGTGACAACTACTTGTTTTTTAATTATGTTGCACCAATTCACAACATCAGCCACCTCATGGTGTTTTGTATAGGAGAGTAAAGGCCCTACAACATTAGAAACGCTCCCCAACAATCAGACGCTCTCCCCTATGAGCCCTGTCATATCTTGAAAATATGACAGGGTCACCATTTCCTTCAAGGAACCTCAAGGAGCGGCAGTTTTTTCTGCTTCCTCATTCAACTGTGGATGTTGCTTCCTATTTAAAACCAGTATTACAACATGCTTCACCGTCACCACAGATGATAAAGCAACTGCATAAACAGAACACCAAAAGTACACACGCTCGCCAACACTCATGGTGATGCCTCTGTTTATTTGAAATAAAGCACAACTACTTTGATAATAAACATTGATAATGATAATAAACATGCATATGTTAAATGTGTGAAAGATATGTGAAGTGTTATGTATCTGTTTTTCATACAGCTGTTGGGAATAGGGCGACCAGATCGCTATAAAATAAATGCAGACTAAACACAGTTTGTGCGAAATGCTAGCTCATAAGGAGGTCGAGTTATTGTTGAGGTTTTCGCTATATTAATGTAGTCATTACTTTACAATACAAAGCACCTTGAGGTAACTGTTTTTGTGATCTGGCACTATATAAATAAAAGTGGATTGAACTGGCATTAGGATAACCTTTTTCTGACTATATTAAAAAGTTTTTGCAAAAGCCAGAAATGTGCATGAACCAGTCAAAATGTGTAACATTGTCTCAAGATGTAGGACAGTGGGGCAAGGAATAAAACAAAAAACAAAAACAAAAAAAACGAATAATTAAACTCGCTGTCCCACATAAAGAGGGACATCAGGTCGCCCTAATTAAGAAACGGGCGCGTTACACGAAATTAATCTTTTTTTAAACTACATTCTCAACCTCTTTACGCGACGTGATTACTTCTTTTATTGTGAAAAGCCGCGACGGAAGCCTCGTGACAGACTCCGGGTCGCTTGACGTGCCAGAGAGGGCCTGCGCTGGCTTGATCCGAGAGCAGACAAACTTGCGTAGTCTTACCACGGGCTTCGGTGTCTGTCTGCCTCTCTCTCTCTATGGACGGCCAGAGGCGAGAAGAGGAAACGGGAATTGTTGTTGTCCGGACCGCAGCGCCTTATGAGAGCCCGGCGATGATTTAATCACGGAAAACCTGAGTGTGGGTGGGAAAAAAAGAAGGAGAAAAGACGCGAGGAGAGAGGAGCAGCCAGCCGTTGGAGATGTGCGGTCGGGCCGAGATTGCGGCGGTAGGTAGTTTCAGCACGGCAGTCCCTCTCCGACGTGTTGTTTTCCCAGTTAATTTTTCTTCGCACGGAAAAGGAAAAGGAGGAGTAGGAATGAATAGAACAGCTACTGCTACCTCAGCCCCCTGTTTTTTTTTACGGGTCTAGCAGGGTATGTTTGTTGTTTTCGCCCAGCGAAATGCTAGCACACACCGGCCCCGTTTCCACGCCGTGAAAATAGCCAGACGGTTCTTGTTACAGCGTTAACCCCACTCTTCTGCCATTCGCCACCAGTTGTATTCCTAAAACTGTTTTCACAGGAAACTTTTTTTCCTGTAGGGAGTTACAGGCCTGTTGGTCTTTTTCTTTTTTTAATTGAAAAAGCAGTCTAAATAACATTAAACCCCGTTTCTCCTTTCTGTTGTATTTATCTACATCAACATGATTTCTCGTTGCACGATGGGTTTCTGATGCAGCTCTCATTTATTCACACCACTCTTAATGATACATAATGCACTCTGATGGGATTGAAAGGTTGTAGCCTAATCGTTGCTCTCAGTACTTGTACCCTTAAGTTAATAAGGTCAAAGGTATGTTTTGAAATATATTCTTTGCCCACATTTTTATTATTTGGTGAATTTATGTGCTGCAAAACTACATAGTGACATTTTGTATTATTTTGTTTAGCTTGTAAGTACGGAAGATAAGATGATCTGAGAAGTTGAATGTTTGTAATCAAGACGTACAACGTAAAATATCTAGGTTATTATTATATATTTATTATATATATTTATATATTTATATTTGTGTGTGTATGACGTGACATGAGTCATTTGTGGTTTCGGGGCTGAACATTAAAGAAGAGTTTTTAGAAATATAATTTTATAAATGGTCATTATAAAGCATTATTACTGCCTACGTTCATATTTGACATGTATCTCAACATATGGGTAGCAGTGTCTTACAGTGTGCATTTATTTATAAAGATTGGATGATAGAAACATTTACACTTCATGCAATATCGTTTAAAGCATGGCTCTTGACAGCATCAAACTCTTTGGTGCCTTATAATGTGCATGCAGCACTGACACACATGAAGTCCCAGAGGAATTGTTGTTTCACGGGCTTCCCCTCCCTTCTTCTCCTGCTGTAGGTATCCCTGTCTAAGCCTGTACTGAGCAGATTGTTCTGAGAGGAAACGGATAACAAACAGGGGAAGTGAACATGGCTGGGACCTCTGGCTTCTTTTCCAATGGACCTGTGCCGTGGATGGACAACGCCACAGAGATGAACAACCTGTACCGAGACCTGGAGCTGGGGACAGTACTGACACTATTTTATTCTAAGAAGTCCCAGCGGCCAGAGAGAAGGACATTTCAAGTAAAGCTGGAGACCAGGACTATTATCTGGACTCGGGGCACGGATAAAATAGAGGGCGAGAGTGAGTATTCTGTCAGTGCAAACATGCTCATACAAATATCAGCGCTCCTGATGACTGGTAAATTTGTAAGGTATATGTGCCAGAACTGGTTGGTTGGCATACAGTCAGAAATATGATGGGTGCAGCGTTTTTTTTAAGATGCTTGAATGCCTCACAGAAGACTTGCACGATGGGCCGACATGATGGTATTGGGAACAGTTGGATAGTGTTGTCAGTTAGGATGTGATGTCACATCTAAAAGCCCCAAATAATTGAATTCATACAGCAAAGACGCAGTGAAATCTCACAATTCCACTGATCAATAAGAGACTGGTGGTGCAGTGATATTGTAGATGTGGGATTTTTTTTTAATACATTACAGCTAAAAGTGCTTTAAGCGTCAAGTAACTAGTCGCTATTGGTGTAAGATATTTTAGTTGATGTCTACATTGGAACCCAAGGCAACTGATTAACCTTTAAAGATGCCAAAACCTTTGTGTTGTGAAAAATGTAAGTTGTACTGCCAGGATTAAAAATTAAAGTTACTGAGCAAATACATGAGTAGTTTAAGAGGTTGGTTGGTTTTACAAGGTTTTTACACTAAAGACAGTTTGGAGAAACTGGGATCAGTACGGTAGAAGTAAAACTGAACCGGCTGCTTTTTAAGCGCATAAATCAATCTGATAGCTAAAGTTGTATGATAGAAAGAAAACATGCAACCCCGCCTGTGTGTCGTAATATCAGTGTTTAAAGTGCTTCTTACTGAACCACAGGTTGCTTAAATGTTCAGTTGTTTGGGATTATTTTCTTGCAATATAATATATTTATTTCTCTTGGAAAAAGCAGGTATGAATATCAGAGGAAGAAGAAATTAAATCACGTGTCGGGTAGAAATAGTTGTAGGGTCGACGCAGAGAAGAAACACTGTTTCCTTGCGCTCTTTTGTTCCTTTTTAATAGGAATATTCTGTATAGTACCAGGAAGCTGGCATTCAGGTTAATCTTCAACAAAGCAGCGTGTCTAACTGAGGACGCACAGGCCTTTAGTGAGTCGTAATGTCATCTGTCTCTTGGGTAGCAGGATGCCTTGTGCACAGCTGCACTCTGCTCCGGATGCAACAAAAAGAACACACACACACATACACAAAGGAGGGTAGGCTTAGTGGTGTTCTTTTCTTTTTTTGTTTTTTGTTTTGATGGGTTTTTTTTGGTAAAATCAGTATCATCTTCTTAGTGAAGGGTTTCATACGCCCATGAGCTCATAGCTGCCATTTGATACTCCTGGAGAGGTGAAATTGGCCTGAGCTGCTCATTAATGTTCAGAAATAGAATACCAGGGTTTTTACTGGAAGTGTGTAATCGTTCAGGAACGATTTGGCCCCGTGTATTTACCCCTTATCAATGGCAATGAAAGAATGATGTCCATTAACTGTGGAAACGGCAGTCTCGTATGCTTCTAAATATAAAGTGCTGAGAAGTGGACCCATTTGTTCCATCCTCTCTTAAAGTGTATTTTTTTTCACCACTCCACGTGATTTGCCTTTCAGTTTTTGCCCCGTGTTTCCAATCAGATAATTGGCTGCACTCATTTGTGGCTCGCACACTTGTATATTACTCTACAGCACACTATGATGTATGTGCGGCTTGACATAGCAGGATGTGGTCTTGCAGAATGATTGTCAGTAGACAGACGTGCCTTCTGAGCGTGTCATAAATATGCAGCTTGGATACCTGGGCTTCACAGTCTGTCTTTTTAAGTGAAAAAGTTTGCTCCAGTTCTGTTAGTCACTACATGAGTGTACAGTTTGTTTTCAAAGAGACTGCTGCAACACGTCCTGCACAGCACCCTCAGTAAAACTCAGCAGTATCATGCTAATCATTTTCTAACCCCCTCGTTTAGTGTGTGACAGATACCAGGTGACATGTACATGAATCGAAATCATGTTTGAGTCATTAGGCACCATCAACTCATTTTAATATCAGAGCGCTACGGAGATGGAAAGTGAGTTCGCTGGCAAGCTTTGATGAACTCTGAGCCGCTTCTAGAGTTTTATGAATGAATACTTTTATCTCAACCATTTATTTGAGTTTTGTGTCCTGGTTTGAAAAAACCCCAAAACAACTTAGTTCTTGTAACCTCATAGTCATACCCTGTTATGTTTACAAGCTCTGGTTGAAGAAACTGAAATACAATTGGCAAAAAAAGGCATAAAAGCACATTATTTAACAAAAATGAAGCCAAAATGCAGAAGCAGTGTGTGAAAGACTAATGCTGCCAATCAGATGCACTTATTTGGAATAGAAGAGAGTACGTCTTTATTGTCATTGTACATGTACATCGAAACTGTGAAGGAAATATAAATAGACAATAGGACAACAGTAATAAATAACAAAGCAAGATGAAGTCACTCATTAAAAGGGCAAATTGCAAAGGACTTGGTCCGTATATATAGTCTGTATGTAAGTAGCCTGAAAGATGAGACAATGGCTCACATTAGTGGGGTGGTGGGCAGGTGTATGTATGGAAGACATGGTGGTGGTGACCTTAGCTGTTTGTGAGTCTGAAATTGATCATCAGTGAGTGTGAGCATCTCTGCAAAAGCAGATGTTTCAGGAATTTACTGCTCTGGGGAATTCAGGTGTGTTAACACGGTGGCAAAGTGAAAAGACATCAGGAAAGTATATGAGGCCATTTCCAAAAAAATTAAAGTCCATCAGTCTTTAAGTGTGGATCTCCTAACAAATTCATTGCAGACCTTGCAATCCTCAGAAAACTGCAAAAAACCTAAAAGCAACATCTCGGACTGTACAGGCCTCAGTTAGCATTTTAAGTGTTAAAGTTTGTGACAGTAAAAAAAGAACAAGATGGAACAAGTATGGCTTGTTTGGAAGCCTCTTCTTAATAAAAAGAACATGACAGCACCGCTTAGGCAAAAATGCATGTGAGCAAATCACAAGACTTCCGAGGCATTGTTATTTGAACAGGTAAGACCAAACTGGAGATGTTTGGTAATAATGCAAAGCACCACCACTAGTGAAAACTAAACACAGCATGTCAGCACAAACACCCCATACCAGTTGTCAAGCATGGTGGTGGAGAGGTGATAGGTTGGGTTTATTTTGCAGCCACAGGAGCTGGGCACCTTGCAGTCATTGAGTCAACCATGAACCATAAGTATTCTAGAGTGAAGCCATCTGTCTACAGCTAAAGCTAGGCTGAAACTGGGTCATGCAACAAAGCAGCAAATCTACAACAGAATAGTGGACAAGGCAAAGTCCAGACATCAGCCTGAGTAATATGCTGTGGTGGGACCTTAAGAGAGCTGTGCATAAATGAATGCCTGCAAAGCTGTAAAGAAGCGTGGGACAAAATAGCTCCACAACAATATGAGAAACTCATGAAGGCATACAGAAAATAATTACTCCAAGTAGAGCAGGGCGATATGGCCAAAAATATTTATCACGATATATATTTGAAAATTTGCGATAACGATATAACTGACGATATATTTGATGCGAGACAAAATACAACTCCACAACATTAATAGCGCAAAAAGACAACCTTCCATTTATTTTCACTTAAACAAGAAGATGGTTTTTATGTACATTAAAGCTTTATAAAAATGTAACAGTGCAAATGCAAATTCCTTGCTGAAAGTTTAACCAAAAGGCATTTCCAGTAGAAATGGGCTGACATATCCTGAGCATAACCATGTATAATATCCACTGAAGTTAAAAAGAGGTGCTTTGCAACATTAAACTGCAGTGTGCAGTACGTATTTTTTGGACCATAAGGTGCACGGGATTATAAGGCACATTAAGCGAAACAAAGCAGTCAGATAAATCAAACTTTATTAAACTCATTCTTCTTGCTTCCTCCACTTCTGTACCATTGATTCATTAATGTTGAATTCTCTGGCAGCTGCTCTATTCCCATGTTGTTGCAGTATACTAATGACTAACCTCGTATTGTGGATGGATTATCTCAGTTGTTCTCCTGACTGAAGTTTGGTCCGTTTACAGCATCCTGCCATGCGATTGCGTTTGTCTCTAACTATCAGGAACTTTAACGTTAACTTTTATAAGTGGAAAAGTGTTAGTGTTTGGTCCTCCAGCTTCACTGTTTATGTTATGCTAACATAGCTGTGTCGCTAGCGATCACGTAGCACATCATTATATACCAGCTAGCCCAACTTCAGTAACCCTACAAACGTCACTGCTGTTTAGTTTCCTGTCTTCATTTATGTTGGAAGTGATAGCAGAGCTGTACGTTTGATTTTTTTCAGAAATCTCTCAGTCAGAACATGCAATATCATGCTTAGGTAACTAGCGAAACTAGCGAGCTAACTTCCGCTAGCTTCCTGCTAACTTCTAACTCCGTTAGATGTAATACATTTTGTTTTCATGGATGCCTGGAAGTTAAACTTTATAGTTACACCTGGTAAAGTAGCAATGCTGATCGTTTTATTAAAGATGAAAGAATTGAGACAGTTTTTAACTCTCAGTGATGCTGCAGTGTTGTTTGACCTGAAGAATACAGAGTTTAGGACCCAGATTACTCCCAGATTTAAGAGCATCTTAGTCCGACAAATACGACAATAACAACGGCCGCTTGCATGTTCTGCAAAAAAATGTGCTTTGTCGTGTATCTGACGGACAAACACCAAACCAGTTCCACATCACTGAAGTTGCACCATTTTTACAAACCAATTCTGGTTCATCTGTTTCACTCAACAAGCGGCCATGTGCGTATGAAAACAAAGGCACTGCGCATGCGCGTTTTACTCCCATTCTATCGCGATATTTCATTTTCCTATCGTTGCCTAACATTATACTGGTATTACCGTGAACGGTATAATATGGCCCAGCCCTAACTCCAAGCTATTGCTGCTATAGGCGGCTCTATATGCATTTGAATCATGTGGTGTACTTAATTTTTCACACACAGTTTCTTACTGAATTGTGGTTTATTTATTTTGTTATTCATCTGAAGTTCTATTTACCTAATTGTAAGGCCTGGTAAAGACTAAATAGTAATTTATTATGTCCTGATATGAAAAATCTTTAATGTCCTTCCTTTTTGCCGTGGCGTTGGGCAACATTAAATTGCTCATCTTCAAACACAGCGTCACGGGCTAGCTGCACTGTTTAGCAGGTTATATTTAATAACATACTATAGAAATGTTTCTGTCATCCAGTTTATCTCTGGTTGAAGAAAACCACTGTGGGTAAATTTGTTGCATCTTGATAAGCCTGGTGTGGTGTTCATTAGAAGTTCTACATCCTTTCCACTTTTGCTCAGTTGAATGTTGAGAAAATCTTCTCTTAAATCTGTAAGTGTATAGTTGGACATTAAGTTTTTATGTATATTATGGACAATAATGAACAGTTTATTGCAAACATTACAGAAAAGCCCCCCCAGATTTTTGGTTTAGAATATGTAAATGTGTGTGTGTCTCTATATATATCTATCTCACATCACAGCTCAGACACTGATAAAATTAAATATAAACATTGCATATTTTATTCAACACTTCTCACATGTAGTGTGAACCACGCATGGATAAATGGTCAGCAGTAAGCATGAAATTCAACTCGTGGGCAAAGTCTTGTAGAAATGCAAGCTGCAGTGTAATATTAATTCCAGGACAAATGCATATAAACTTGCTAAGTAATGACTGACACATCGTGAGTTTGAATACAAGACTTTTTTTCCCTTTATAAACACTACATAATGATGCCGTGCTGCAACTGCTCCTAGGTTTGGGACAAAATCGATGCTGCAGTATACCACATCCGCTTCCTCCTATGGTGTTATCAATACACTAGCAACAGAATCAATTTTTTTTATTTAACCCTGTAAGGCCTCAGTCAGTACTCTGACCCCTAAGCCTATATTATCAGAGTATGTGATTTTATTTTTTATTGGTTCATTTTTTTTAACCTTTAAAAACTGACAAGCGTCAGTCCTTTAGTTTTTCTCCAAAGCTTACAGCAACTCTAAAATGGCTATGCGAATTAAACTTCTTGCGCATCCTGCCAATCTAAATGGATTCCTTAGCTAGAGCCACAATTTCTTGACTTCATGTTGACATTGAGCAAATAAAAGAGGTTAAAATGAATGTTGTTGACCGGCTTGCGTTGAGGAAGAAGCAGCTCGGAAAGCAACAATGGCAGACTGCAAGAGAGCTAACTGAGTGAATTTACAGATTATTCAAAAGTTGAAAAATTGTGATAATACTCACTGACAATACAGTGCACTGAATACATGGATAACTCGAGTTTTTTGGTCTTTTAGGGATATTTTTCACAGATATTTGTGTTGCACTCTACTGGATATCACTGAACTGTTGCATTGTAATGACACGAGTTACTTTCTACATCTACTGTTGCATTGATCTGCTCAGTCACAGAGGGGCAGTTCACATAAATGCAGAAACGGTCAAATTCATGGCATTTGAATAAGAGCTGTAATTCTAGATGAGCACAAGAAAAGAAGCCGCATCTATTTTGATAGTAATTTATGTCTTTTAACAAAAATTCCTCAAATATGTTTATAGATTTTTCTACTGTAAACATTGTTGTTTGCTTAATATGACTGCTAACTCAATATCTTTGGGCTGTGGACTCTGATCGTGACAAAATTAGATATTGAAATTTGGACTCTGGGGAAACTAGGATGGGTATTTTCCACTGCTGCCCTGAGATTTTACACTGTCATCGGGGCAATAATTGGCAGATTCATCTACAATGAAAGGATTCATTGACAACCTTTTAATTTGAATGGTGCAGGAATGTGAGGCGTGTTCAGGTGTAGACAGGATTTAGAACTGTGTTGTTGTCGTTGTTGTTATGATACGTCGGTGAGCAGTTTTGACAATAATTCAAACCACATACTGTTTTAACACGCACCACGACATTGGACGAGTTCCTTTTCAGCAGCAGTACCAATAAATGTTCTCACCTGTAGCCTGGAAATCCTTTTTTGAGAATGAAGAAGTCTTTGGGTTGTTTATGTTAAGTTACATAACCAGCGGGTGGAATTAACTTGCACAATGCACACACGTGTGAAAACTGTCGTCCTTCTGATGCGCTTTTTCCATACCTCCCGCAAAGGACGTGCATACACTGTAACACCTCAGACGTGATGTCACTTCTAACTGACCCACCTTTTTTTGTGTGTGTTTGTGTTACTCGTTTGGATCTGGCCGTAGTTTATATGTAAGAACATTTTCAACAAAATACTGAGACATTAGCCCTCAGGCAGCAACGCTGTTACTTAATCAGAAACTGCTTTCAGATTGATTGTCTGTATGAAAACGTTGTAAAGAGCAGGCTGTTGCTGGAAAACAAGCAGAACTCAACAGCAGACTCGTTCCATTTAGAGATTGTTGGAAAGGGGAACTGAACCCTTTTAGCGGCTTGTCAGATGTTTGTCAGAGGAAAAGTCTTCTGCTGAAGTTGATCCCATATGCTGTCAGTGAAGCTCACATGGATCAGCTGATGTGGAAGTGTGCAGTGAAACATTGTCACAACATAGGCCGCATAGTCACTTGGAAATGTTCAGGGGTTTTTTCTTGCTTTAGAATGGATGGTGCACATAAACACGATTGATCTGCTTAATAGTTAAAAAGATGAATCTGGGGCTTACCTCACAGATTTATTTCTGGCTATTTAAGGTTAAAAATATAAAATATGCAGTCCAGGTAATTTGTGGATGTGCCCCATATGCAAGAAAGATCCTACAGTGTCAAGTTCATATTGCATACCCATATGTTTTTATTTATTCTATACAGTCATCTTTATATTTTCTCACTTAGAATATTTAGCAAAATAATTGCTCAATGGCCCTTTGCTGACATTGTGAACATGATTATCAGTCAAAACTCTTAAGTCTGCGTGGCCGAGTGTGACGTTTTCAGTTGCCATGAAATTCTAAGCGAATGCTGTGAACGTATTGACTTTTGACACCACCGTGGTTCAGTTGTAAACACTGCAAGAAGGTGTGCAATTTGAACCCATGCAGAGTTGAAAAATATGGGCTATCTGGGAAAAGGACACTGTCACAAAAGCGATTCTTAATCTCAAGATTTTGAGTCTCTGGTTGAATGCAGTTCAGTAATAATCATGCTTATGTCTTTACCCATCCAATCCAATATTTTAGGCTTTATAGCAACACTAAAGCTGACAGTTACTTTTGATTTGTTTTATTTGTAATATTCTTTCTTTTAATTTTCTTATTAAATGTATGTGAAATGTCAGAAAGTTGGGCCTTCTTCCTATATTTTATTTTTGGTTCACAGTATTTTCAGTTGTATAAAAATGGAAAAGAAGAACATCCTGACATTGTGTGTGAAACAGTAGAAGTTTGACATTTTAGATGAAAAACAGAAATGTTCTTTTTGATCGTTTGCTTTTTCACAATATCATAACATTGGCTTATTTAAAGTAAAACAACAACAACAACAAACAAAAAGGAAATTGGGGGAAGGGGATAAACTTTACATTGGCCAAAGTTTAAACATCAGGCTGTCATATTTTTACTGACAATACTTTTGCTTGGGTATGAAAAATGTTGGAAGACAGGGCACAGCACAGAAGGAAGTGTGGTAGTGTTTTGCAGGATACCTCCTCTCATCTCTTTTGGTAAGGTTACACCTCTGGCTATCTCTTTCTTTCCTGCATCTGTCTGAGGCAAGCTCCAAATATTTTGACACAAATGACTAAAAGTGTTGTCTAACAGATCAGCCTGTCAGAAGTGCTTCAGTCTAAACGGAAGTCTGCTGGCCCATGTGGCGGGTTAAGTAAACAGAGATATGATATATGATTAGAGCACAGTTTGGTGAAATTCTGTGAGAAGACATTTTTATGCTTGAGAAAAGAACATGCACATGCTTACCTATACGCAAGCACAGATGTGGTGTGTAGGCGACAAAGGCACAGGATGTGTGGTTCAGGGGCAGGAAGAGGAGCAGGAGCTGAAAGAAGTGTGTGTCTGTGTGTGTGTGCTTAGTAAGAGAGTCCCTGCTGTAGGTCTTGAACTGCAGTTAATGTAACACTGATAGAAACCCGCTGTGCTACTTTGCAGCCCACACACTTGTAAAGTTTCTCAATGATTGTTTATGGAGTTGAGATAAAATTATATCTGGTCTTTTTTCCCCCCTCATTTGTCATGTCTACAGATAAACCGTGAAGCCGTTGTGTGAAAACGTTAGCATGATCATAGTTCCGATCATATATTGTTTAAATGTTTAAACACGCACACTTAACAGCCTGCACTTACGAGCACAGGTAGGTACATACTGTGATATATTTGTCATGTATATTTATATTTGAAATCTCAATCATTTAGACCTGACCAGTAGCTTCTAAAAAAAACAACCCAAACAACAACAAAAAAACTGCCCTCTCCCCATTGCTTACTAATTGGTGGTTTTTGATCTATACTTGAATGTGGTTTGGGTCACCGCCTCAGCTTCATTGTTTTATGTGGTCAGAGGGGCTGCAGGTACTTGCACAATGTTTTTATTTTTTGTATGTTAGACTGTTAGGGTTAGTACTGAAGTGTTTCATGTTTCCTACATGAAATGGAATTAGAAAACAAGGAGAGCTTGGAGCTAAGTCTGCAGTTTTGTGCCAGATACTGTTATTTTGATTATTAACATATCATTGCATATAAGTTTTGCGCACCATATTCACACCAGAATATTACCGTGTCATGTGTTGGGAACCTGCAGCTTTGTGTTTTGCTAACTATTACATATCTGTCTGTATCTACAGTTGATATTCGAGAAATCAAGGAGATCCGTTCTGGACAGAAATCTCGGGACTTTGATCGCTATGTGGAGGACTCGGCAGCACGGCTCGATCAGGCCCACTGCTTTGTTATTCTGTACGGCACAGAGTTTCGCCTTAAATCACTCAGCCTGGCAGGTATGCTCAGAGAAGGACTGCTTACACATTGACAAGAAGTAGCCTGTTACCATTGTACCTCAATAAGATCATTAGTACCATTGATAAATCAAATCTTCACATTTTGTTTGTTGCTAGGCTTCTTGTATTTTTAGCCTGTGACAGAATTGAGTTATTTAGATCAGCTGTTTTTGCTACAGCAACATCTGATGAAGAGATGACCATGTGGGTGCAAGGGTTAACCTCGCTTGTGACTGACACATTGAAGTCTCCAACACCTCTTCAGATCGAGCGGTAAATCTGAACTCAAAGTTTGTGTAAATAGACGGCATTATCTGTTTTCTGTATGCAAGAAATCGCTTAAGTCTTTCTTTCTTTTCCTTAATTTTAAGGTGGTTACGTAAGCAGTTCTACGCAGTCGATCGCAACAGAGAAGACAGGTAACTAAACTCGGTCAAAGGATATCAGCTGCAGAGTTAATCAGATCGCCCTCACAAGAAATGGATGTTATAAGATGTAACTCAATTGTTTGCTACACCAGTTGTGTGCCCTTTCATCTAAGAGCACATAGACTTGCTGCAACTGGCTGGTAGGTGTCTTTGAGAGAGCTCAGTTGAGGTGTAGTAAGGGAACTAACCCGTCAGCCGCACACCAACAACTCTTCCTGCAGCAGGAAACAGACTGCAGAGAATGGAGAGGAGATGTACAGAGATGTTTGTCTGTTACATCCCTGACAGGCCTTTGTTACTGTGTGTGCGCCGTGTATTGTCGTTTCTGGCCAAAATTCCAAGCTGTGTAGCAGAAGTGAAGCCCAAACCACTCAACAGAACATGCAGGGTGTCTGTTTACAAGGTTTCAGCCCATCTGTAAACTCAAAATGGCATTTCTGCCTCACAATAGTATCTACAAGTAGAAGTGTTTGCACATGTTGCACATGCTTATCCGTGTTTGTTTTATTTTTCAACAAAACGTGTTTAGGATATCCTGTAAGGATCTGAAGAGCATGCTGAGCCAGGTCAACTACAGGGTGCCCAACATGAGGTTCCTCCGAGAGAAACTTCCGGTAACCTCTTGCTGCTTACTTTTCTTATCACAAACCTCCTTCCCACTCCATCTCCCCGCCAACTTCCCTTTCACGATGATGTTGTTTGAGGCTAAAGATTTATGATTTTCCGTTAACAGTCATTTCAGTTTTCTTTCTGATTCTCTGCTTCTTTTATAGGACTCGGAGATGAGGAATGGAGACGTGTCCTTCAGCCAGTTTGCGCAGCTTTATCGTAGTCTCATGTTTGATGCCCAGAAAAACGTAAGTGCAGTCTTTTTATGTATCCACAGATAGTCCCTGTGCTTTCATCCCCCTAGCACCCCATCTGATGCTCTGCCAAGGCTCACTTCATCTCCCATCTGTCCGTCCTCAAATGGCTTCAAGATCAATATGCACCAGCTAAAAACCCACCAAACCTCTCTAGTGGAGGCCATTAGGACACACAAACACACACACACAGATAAGAAGGCAGGCAAGCAGGGGTCAGATAAAATGGATAACCTCAGTGCCCTCCCCCACCTCACAGGATGTCTAACACTGAAAGTGCAGCGCTTTGATTAATTACTTTAAATGTTTTTTGTCTCTTTACTATCTTTTAGATGGAAATCCCATTTCTACAAAGGTAGGTATACAAAACGCACACACATACAGTGATGTTTTCTCTTGCATCACGGTTGTTTGCTGAAATTAACCAGTACTTTTTCTATCAGGTTCATTGATAGACCAGAACAGAGGATTTCCCTGGAGGACTTCAAGAGCTTCCTCTTGGAGTCTCAAAAGGTATTCTCTCGGTTGTTGGACATTTACATACTTTATTGCCGATTTGTTTTGTTTCCATGCTCTAATGCATGTTTGTGTTTGCTGTTGCAGGAGATGTGGGCCACAGATAACAACAAAGTGCAAGAGTTTATGTTCGGCTACCTGAAAGACCCCCTGAGGGAAGTGGAGCAGCCTTATTTCCAGCAAGACGAGGTATGCGCACCTCGATGCCTCACTCTTTCTTTTCCCCCCTTTTCTCACTTGTGTTCTTGTGTTTTTTTTCTGGGTCTTCGCTCACTAACGGAAAAATGTACCATGTTTTCATAGGTTATGTTTTCCGATTTCCCCCCTGTGTTGTTAGTGTGGGAGGGAGATGCTCAGAAATTAACATGACTGGCCATGATCTTGGCCCTGAAGCACCTCCTCCTACACAGATATAAAAGGTTATTGAGTATAGTGCGGCATGACAGTTCTGCAGAAAGCGAAGGATGATTTTTGTGGTCACCGTAAAGTCATGAATAAAAGAGGAAAGTGGGACAAGCGAGCCTGCAGGAGGTGATGCTGTGTCTTCGTGCCAGAGGATGTTAGGTCACTGGTGCCCAGGCCTTGATTATGTGCAAAGAAAAGCCCATGAATAGTTAAAAAAAATAGATACTTTATTTTAAATATTATCACTACATGGAAATTATTATAGTTGAAGTTTAATGGGGAATCTGATATGTACAAATCCTACTCTAATGTGATGTTTTTGTTTGCTGATTGTGGAATCCAATGTCATTATGTGTTTAATACACAAGTCAAATCTAAGAATCTGGATTAAGCAATTATGACAATAATTATGACATTTTGAACCCCACATGTTCCCCAGATGTTCCATCTCAGTTTTTCTTAGTTTTTGTAATTTATTCATGTTGGCAGTTGTGCGTGGTCAGTGATTTAACAGTGGTTTTTTTTTAGAAGCATTCATATTATTTTGACATGAAACATTTATCTTAGTACTTTATCTTGTACTTTTCCTACTTGTTAGCATGTGTACAAGTTGACTGCCCTGTGGTTTAGAGCAGCGGTCCCCAACCCCCGGGCCTCGGACCGGTACCGTGAGTCGTTTGGTACCGGGCCGCGAGAGTAGAGGCTCAGGTGTGAAATGTATGGTTTTCAGGGTTTTTTGTTATCGTTTTTATCGTTAACTCTGTTTTCCTGGGTCTTTTCACGTGTGTTATGAATAAATCTTCTTTGTTTTCGGTACCGGTACTAGTTTTATTTTGTTGTATTTATCCGCGACACCTTAAAGGCCAGTCCGTGAAAATATTGTCGGGCATAAACCGGTCCGTGGCGAAAAAAGGTTGGAGACCGCTGGTTTAGAGCATTTGTGTTGTTTAAGCATGTGGAAATGTGCCAGAAAAATGTATATTTGCAAGGTGTACCTGCTTACACGATAGATGGGATCGTGCAGTGAAATGTTTAGGTTTTGTATTTGTTTTGTTTTTTTACTTTATATCTTGGAATTTAGAATTATATTGAAACCAAGATAGACCTTTTCACCAGTAACATAAAAATAACAATAATTTTGGTGGAAACACAAACTCAACAGTTCTCACAGTCCAAAGGCTGGATCAGAACTTGGCAGTTCGCCTCTCCTTGGGGGCTCTAGTGCATGCCTGTGCATACAAACAGGTGTTGAGCCACTTCTTAAATGCCTTAAGCAACGGTGCCCTGATTCCTGAGTATTTAGGTCAGATGTTTTTAAGAATCTGATCATTATCATTTCAGTGCCACGTCGGTATATTGCTAGGGTCTGCAATTCTTCCCACTTTTCACTGCTCCTCATTCTCTCTTGTGTAGTTCCTCACATACCTGTTCTCCAAAGAGAACACCATCTGGGATTCCTCCCTGGACCAAGTGTGTCCTGAGAATATGAACAACCCCCTGTCTCACTACTGGATCTCCTCTTCGCACAACACGTAAGCATGAAGGGCATTTATGCATGTGTCTGGTTGGCCTGCTTTAATTGGGCCCTGGGAATGCTGGAGTTCTTGAAACCTCTGCCCAAAAAGAGGTCTTTTGAACTGGCTTCACACATCAGATAAAAGTGTATTATTTAACAATCTCTTTCCCGAATGAGATCCAGGCGTTTATTTTGCAGGAAAATGTATTTTTCCTCCCATTGAAAAGTGTGTGAAAGTCGGCGCAAGTAATTCTGTACTAAATGTGAAACAATGCTCATTGGAGCAACGGAATGAGAGTTTCCCATGTTGCTTTGATTAGGCTTGAATTGACTGACTGAATGAGTAAGAAGTATTTATCCGGTCAACAGAGGAGAACGAGCCCTTTTGATATGACTGTATCGATTTATTTATGTAATCACCATAAAAAGTGTGTTCGTGTGTTAAGACACTCCCTGACATGTTAATCCTGTGTGGCTGTGTGTTTTGTGTACATACTTGACAATGTGTGCTTATTTTTAGCTACCTGACAGGAGACCAGTTTTCCAGTGAATCGTCCTTGGAGGCATACGCACGCTGTCTGAGGATGGGCTGTCGCTGTATTGAATGTAGGAACACACACACACACACACACACACACACACACACACACACACACACACACACACACACACACAC
>NW_005187501.1:231066-250659 GCF_000239375.1 Pundamilia nyererei
CACACACACACACACACACACACACACACACACACACACACACACACACACTGGAAGGTGTACGGTTTACCCACGAGTAGTAAATCACCACTGCTTGACTTTTAACCAACTAATTAACTTTTACCCACTTTCTTATCCTTCACAGCTCGACTTTTAACCCCAGCTAATACACCCTTAACCAGGTCCTCACACGCAAATACTTATGCAACCGTTCCCGATATTGCTTTTCAGCAAACCCTTGTCAGGCAGGTTTCTATAAATAAGACTTGTTTGTTGTAGATCTTGTTTGCCTTGAAACATACAGATCCTACAATTGTCCCGTCACTCACACACATCTGTTGATTTTCTTTATCCTTAAAGGATAAAAGATAAAATGATGTTGCATGCATGTGTCTATGTTTTTTTTTTTTTTTTTCTTCAGTGGACTGCTGGGATGGCCCTGAGGGAATGCCAGTCATCTACCATGGGCACACCCTTACAACCAAAATCAAGTTTTCTGATGTCTTGACCACCATCAAAGAGCACGCCTTTGTCACATCTGAGTGAGTGTGCATGACAACGCGCTATTCTTGTTTTGTTTTGTTTTCTTCTCTTTTTATGACTGTCAGTGGGGATGTGGTGATTAACAAGCTAAGAGATGGTGAAGATAAAGAGATGACGGGCACACACTAATGTAGAAACACTGTAGGCAGGCCACAGTGACATCACTGTGAGAAAATAAAAGTCACATCAGAACAAAGTTAAACAAGGGGTTTCCTTGGATTTGCCACTCCTCTGAGGTTGAATCGTTGGTCCCTTTTACAGATATCCCATCATCCTGTCCATAGAGGACCACTGTAGTATTGTGCAGCAGAGGAATATGGCCACTCACTTTAAGAAGGTGTTTGGAGACATGCTTCTAACCAAGGCAGTGGATATCGCAGCAGATGGGCTGCCCTCACCCAATCAGCTCAAGAGGAAGATCCTCATCAAGGTCAGAGCCTCTTGGAGTCATGAGAAATCTTTTGATTTTTGGGGGGTGGGGATTAGTAACCTTACTCTGTCTGTCCTTCTCCTCTTATCTGATGCAGCATAAGAAGCTCGCAGAAGGCAGTGCCTATGAGGAGGTGTCCACCACCACTCCCTACTCAGAGAATGATATCAGCAACTCCATTAAAAATGGCATCCTGTACCTGGAAGATCCCATTAACCATGTAAGCATGTTCAGTGTATAAATAGTTTCTGAATCCTGCACGAGAAAGAATTTTTGGGCAGAAATGGTCAGAAAAGAAAAACTAGCTTCTGTATCACATATGCTTTATGTGGTGTTTATCAGTAAAAACATGAAAAATCAAGTTAAGACAAATTATGTTGCAGTCTTCCTTTATCATCTCTTACACTTACAATTATAACTCAGACATGCTTTATCAGCATTTTTTCCTTGGGATATCAAGATCTTATTCTGTATCATCTTGTGCCACTTTGCACTGTAACACATGGATCTTGTAAATATTTGATCCAGCTATTTGAACTAACAATCTGTCTCATTTCTCTCCCTTCATCCCAGGAGTGGTACCCTCATTTTTTTGTTCTGACCAGCAGTAAGATCTACTACTCAGAAGAGACCTCCAGTAACCCGGGAAATGATGATGAGGAGGAGCACAGAGAGGTTAGTAGGTCTGACCTGCTGCTGAAGTACAGAAATTATTTTTGAGCGTGAACGTTTGTTCGCATTGTTCGGAATTTGATGCAATTTTAATATTTAGAGGTCTGTGGGAGGCTCTTATTTAGAGATAAAGTATGTAGATACACATAAAGTGAACACATCTTGAATCTTCCCAGGTGTCCTATGGTATGGATCAACATGTGACAGAGAAATGGTTTCATGGAAAGCTTGGTGCTGGGCGGGATGGACGGCAGATAGCCGAGAGGCTGCTGTCTGAGTACTGCCTGGAGACTGGAGCTCCTGATGGCTCCTTCCTAGTTCGGGAGAGCGAGACTTTTGTCGGAGACTACACCTTGTCTTTCTGGTAAGTACACATATTTTGTATTTAAAAAAACATCTATTGGATTTCAGGGTGGAAACGGTATTTTAGGGGAAATCACTTTTAAGTATAGGAAACTTTAACTTGTACGTAGAAAACTAGCACGTGCCACTAAAATAGAACCAAATTTAAGTGTCGCACTGGCAGATCAGTCACAGTGTGGCGTGTGATCTGTCTGATATTATGAGCTCTTTGTGAAAGGAGGGCAGGACAGATCAGTCTCTGTTATTTACCTGCAAGCTATGGGAACAATGTAGAGATGGTATCACAAGGCAGTTTGTTAAAGATGAACAAGAGTTCACGTGTTCTTAACTTGTTTATCAAACAGGAAGAAAAACTGACCTTTCATTGTATCTCTCTCTCTCTCTCTCTCTCTCTCTCTCTCTCCATGCCTCCCATCTCTGCAACAGGCGCTCGGGGCGGGTGCAGCACTGTCGCATCCACTCTCGTCAGGAGGCAGGCAGCCCAAAGTTCTACCTGACTGACAACCTGGTATTTGACACGCTCTTTGCTCTGATTACCCACTACCAGCAGGTGGCGCTGCGCTGTAACGAATTTGAGATGAAGCTGACTGAGCCGGTACCTCAGACCAATGCTCACGAGAGCAAAGAGTGAGTACACGTATGCATTTTCAAAGATTACTGAGAAAGTGCTGAATTTATTACGTGATGTGCATCATATTTTTGTTTTTGTTTGTCGCAGGTGGTACCACGCCAACCTCTCCAGGAGCCATGCAGAGAACATGTTGATGAGGGTTCCTCGCGATGGGGCTTTTCTAGTCAGGAAAAGGGCAGAGCCCAACTCCTTTGCCATTTCATTCAGGTAACTTAGTTGCCAGTTTAAATCTTAGATGATCAGCATATTGAGTGTACATGCACATAAATGCCTTGTATCATTGTTATTTAGCAGAGTTCTCTCTTTGGGTTTCTTCACAGAGCTGAGGGTAAAATAAAGCACTGTCGTGTGCAGCAGGAGGGTCAGACCGTGGTGCTGGGCACCTCAGAGTTTGACAGCCTTGTAGATCTTATTAGCTACTATGAGAAGCACCCTTTGTACCGTAAAATGAAACTACGCTATCCCATCAACGAGGACACACTGGAGAAGATAGGCACTGCTGTAAGTACCACATTATACAGTCTACAAAGGAAACGTCTGGCCATTGAAAAATGCTGTATTGTTTCATGGCATTATGCTAGTTTCATTCTGTGGTGAAATCACCACCAGCCTAGCAAAAAGAAAAACAAACTCATAATGTATTGCCCAATAGGAGCCAGACTACGGGTCACTGTATGAGGGAAGGAATCCAGGCTTTTATGTGGAGGCTAATCAAATGCCAACATTTAAGGTAAGAGTGCAGGATGGAGAAATCGACAGTTAGCTGAGATCTGCAACATCAACACTTGGACATGTAAACATGACGTAACCTTGTGTGCTGTCTTTCAGTGCACGGTGCGAGCCATGTATGAGTATAAAGCCCAGAGAGACGATGAGCTTTCCTTCACTAAGAATGCTATCATCTCTAATGTGGAAAAACAGGAAGGGGGATGGTAAGTGAGTGGCATCAAATCCATTCAGGAAGTAGCTCTTAATTATTAATTTAGACTGCAAATACGTGCTTAGCATTAGAGAACTACGGTAAATTAGTGAATGACACATTTAAAATTCTCTTAGCTGTCCTGAGATCATTTTCTAAATATGAAAGGCTTCTAAATATTTACAAACCACATCCCTTGTCTCTTTACCCCTCCCGCCTCTTCTTCTTTCAGGTGGAAGGGTGACTGTGGAGGAAAGAAGCAGATGTGGTTTCCGGCAAACTACGTGGAGGAGATCAGTCCGTCAGCAGCCGAGCCTGATAGAACTGTGAGGATCAAACCCTTAAAACGAGATGCTTACTCAAGCACATTTTTCTGTATTTATTTAAAGAGAAATGAGTACACCTACTCCCACCACAGTGAGGTCTTCATTTACAAAGATACATATGTGCTCTCTGTTTTCTGTCAACAGGAGATAACAGAAAACAGTCCTCTTGGAGATATGCTGAGAGGAAGTCTTGATGTGTCTGCCTGTCAGATTAGTAAGTAGCACCTTCGCTTCCTGTAGCAAGTCACCTTGAGAGCAGTAAACCCCTACTAACTGCTTTTAAAAATAAATTTAATTGTAGGACACAGTCATCACTAGGGCTGGGCAAAATGATTATTTTCCTAATCGATGAATCTACCGATTAATTTTTCAATCCGATTCTGTTTTGATTTGATTCGATTATCGATTATTTCCCCATTATTTGACTTGTATAGCAATTTCACATTTACTAATTTATGTATCTCAATGAAAACACAAATTTCTTCATTTCAACACCTTTTAATAAAAAAATTGCAAAATAAAGTTGCAAAGTAGTACAATCTTATATTAGAGATAGCATTTAACAAGAAATGAAATGTGCAAAGTGCATAGCCGTCGTGCTTCCTTTTCTGTTAAAATATCCCCATACTGTAGAACTGCGTGTTCGGGTGGAATGATTTAAGTCGACTGCGGCTGCCTCACTCGTGTTGCCGCTACTCACTGCCGCCATGTCTGTTTTGAAAGTGACGACGCGTCGGCGTAATCGATTACATCGACACGTCGTCCCGGCCCTAGTCATCACTCTCTTTATTGTTATTTTTCTCCATTATCAGCCTCTTAATTGAATAAGTCCTCTCTGTTTTTATTATTACTGTTGCTTTTCTCTCCGATTTGCATTTGATATGTTATTGACATCCTGCAGCCTTGTCAGTACACCCCTATTAGGTCTGGCACATGCTGCCTTGCATTGTTAACCTGAGTCCGTTTGTCCATCTGGGTGGCTCGTTGGCACCATCTAGTGGTAGTATGAAAGATGAGCTAAAAATGCTCAGAAAGTAATTGCATTCATTTACAAAAACATGAATGTTTTAATTTAAAAAAAAAAAACACCAACTATATTCTAAAAGGGATTATTTGGTTTTATATAATCCTTTCATTCTTTAAAAATAACTCCTTGCTGAATGTTATCACTTATTGTCTAATACTGGATGATACAGATGGTTTACAATAATTGCTATGGATTTGTCATCTTGGGCTCTTCTCAGGTGGTTCTTCTCCACCATGTTTTCTTCCTTTGCTTATGGTCTGTTAGTCTAGTATGTCCATGATTTCAGCACCAGCCTCATTTATTTACTTTTTTAAAACCGTCATTACTTCCATTTATTGGTTCCCTTTTCCTAACTTTTTTCTTTTTTTTTCTCTTCAGATATTCGTACCGAAGGGAAAGGCAGCAGGCCTTATGTTTTCACCCTGACACAGAATACCCCTGTGCGGATAGGCATACCGCTCGACATCGCTGCAAACACGCAAGAAGAGCTCAAGGAATGGGTGTTCAAGATCCGTGAGGTCACCTTGACCTCAGAGGCCAAGGTAAATATACAGAAATAATATGCTTCACATGAAATGCACTCACACTTTGGGTTTAAGCTGAGCAGTGATGTGCCTCACTGTTGGTACTACTATATTTATACTTGTGCCATGTCTGTGGCCAGATAGAAGAGGGGAAGATGATGGAAAGGAGGAAGAAGATTGCACTGGAATTATCTGACCTTGTCATCTACTGTAGGCCTGTGCCATTTGATGAAGAAAGTAAGAACTATGTGCACTCACTCACCTGCACACATAATAAAAAGAAAAACACCAAATGCAGGGTCACATTTCTCTTTTGTCGTCGCTTTTTTTTTTTTTTTAGAGATTGGCACAGAGCGAGCCTGTTTCCGGGACATGTCATCCTTCCCTGAAACCAAGGCAGAGAAATACGTCAACAAAATCAAGGGGAAGAAGTTCCTGCAGTACAATCGGCTGCAGCTGTCCAGGATCTACCCCAGAGGCCAGAGATTAGACTCTTCTAACTATGACCCGCTCCCCATGTGGCTCTGCGGATCTCAGCTGGTAGCACTTAACTTCCAGACAGGAGGTATCTTCTCTTCCCTTCTGAGAGCAAAGCTGGAAGACAGACAGTACATTTCATTTGTTTACGTGCTTTTTACATTTTTTTCCTTCTATTCCTTCCTCTTTCCCTCCCTGCAGACAAGCCCATGCAGATGAACCAGGCCCTGTTCATGCTGAACGGAAGAAGTGGCTACGTCCTTCAGCCGCCCATCATGAGGGACGACAACTTTGATCCCTTTGACAGACAAACACTACGGGGTGTGGAGCAAGTCAGTCTAGAGATTGAGGTACAGTAGACTGAGGACTGGATTTTTCTGCTTTCGGGTGTGATGCAGTTGTGCAGAAACGAGTCTGCCCTTCATCTCTTTGGGATAAATGAAGCGGGTGGTGGTTATGGAGACAGACAAGGTGAAACTGACAGGTGGTGTTTTGTTAACAGTGTGATTGTAGTTGCCCACTGGAGCAGCAGCAGTGATTGTAACACAGCTCGGAGAGGTAACCGAGGTACTTTACAAAACCTAGCAACCAATTGCTGCAATTTACATATAAATACATTCCCCTTTAGTTGCAGATGTAATAATATTTTTGATTAAAGGTAACTCACTTTTCATAAATTATGAATAAACATTCATGAACTTGTTTAGAAATCAAGTCAGGAAGCTCATTGGTGTTTCTTCACTGTGAGACTCACTGACTGCTTCCAATGGTGTACTGCAAACACTGCTCATAGTCATGCTTTTAATTACACATGTTTAAAGGAGGAGTTCAACCTGTAGTTCAAACACTCAGTTAGCAATTGAGCAGAAAAACACATTATAAGATGTCACTGATGGAAAAGCATTGTGTGTTTGTTTGTAGCAACATGTTAATGTAAACAAAAATTCCAAAGACGTAATCGCTTTTTGTCCTCTGAAGGTCTTGGGCTCCCGGCATCTGCCCAAGCATGGACGTGGCATCGTTTGCCCTCTGATTGAGATCGAGGTGTGCGGAGCGGAGTACGACAGCGCCAAGCAAAAAACAGACTCTGAAGGTGAAGCTGCTCTTATTTAAACACGAGTTCCTCTGCCAGTAAAGACAGGCCCTGCCAAAACTGGGGAGGAAGGAAAAAAAAAAGCAGTTGCTGTTTACTGGATATATTTTCCTCGTGTAATTTCCTGTATGGTCTGAGGAAAAACAGGAAGTTATACAAACAACTGTGCCATGTGTGGGAATACAAAGGGAAAACATTGAAACTCGCACAGCTCTCATCAGGTCGTTATGACAGAAGAAACACTTTTTTTTTTTTAATGTTTTGATGGTTTAATGCATAGATTTTGTTTGCTACATACTTTGATGTGGATACTGGGAAATTTTACTGCAACCTATACTTTATTCTTTAAAATTCCCATCAGTGAGTAAGGACAGGATTAATTTAGTACAAATTTAAGAAATGTAATCTATACTTATAACGACTTTTTTTTCAGTATATTACTAAAAAGTGGTATATCGGCATATTGTACTGTGGGCTCTAGCAGCATTTGTTCCCATTTATATTTATTTGCCTGTACTGGTTGTACACACACTTTTTAAATGTCAATCATTTTATCAGTGAAGTTCATCACCCCTTTGAATTTGGCACTTATTCAAAACTAGGTCATCAGATAACTTCTGTTACTTTAGATGGCAGATTCTGATGTAAGCCCAGCTCATATTTATCTTTTAAATATAAATACATAAACATAAACTCAAAATTTTAACACATTTGGCATTTCCTTCTGCTGTTTTTTCTCACTGCTCTCTGGTTCTACAGAAAGGGCAGCGAGCCAAGGAAAAATAATTTTCTGTTAATGACATACTCTTTTTTTTTTTTTGTCCTGGAAAGGGTTTTATTTCCGTGTAATGTAGAGGTGCAACCTTTATCTAGCAGCTAATTACAGAAGTCTTTATACTGCAGTTACAAGGGAAATATAATTGCACAAATGTTAGAGAATTGAGAATACACCCTTTACATTTTCAATATTTCTTTTCTTCTGTAGCTGATAATGGTCTCAATCCCACTTGGCCGAGAAAGACATTCCAGTTCACCGTGTGCAACTCTGCTTTTGCCTTTCTGCGTTTTGTGGTGTATGAGATCGACATGTTCAACGACCAAAACTTCCTGGCTCAGGCTACGTTCCCCATTCACGGGCTAAAGACAGGTACGCCTTCAACATGTCTGTAAATAGTTTTTACATGTTTTGTTGCTGACTTTAAGTATCTCGGGGTCTTGTTTGAGGTGAGGGGTGAGTAGAGCGGGGGATTGAGTGTAAAAGTGAGTTTTACCAGTCGATCTACATTTATCTGCTCACTTACAGGCATGAGCTTTGGTAGTGACCAATGCAAGCACTGGAAATTAGCTTCTTCTATACAGGGAGTGCAGAATTATTAGGCAAATGAGTATTTTGTCCACATCATCGTCTTCATGCATGTTGTCTTACTCCAAGCTGTATAGGCTCGAAAGCCTACTACCAATTAAGCATATTAGGTGATGTGCATCTCTGTAATGAGAAGGGGTGTGGTCTAATGACATCAACACCCTATATCAGGTGTGCATAATCCGGGCTCTAGACTAACTTTTTGCCATGGACTAACTTTTTGCCACGCCTAACTTTAAAAAGTTGGGCGTGCCGGCACAAAAGTTAGGCGCACACAAATTTTCTAATAATTTATATAATATAATGTGTTTTTCTGGATACACTGTGCTTTTTCAGCATTCAAAGATTGATGACACCGTGTCAGAGCACTGGCTATGAATTTCAGAAGGATCAGGCCTTAACAGAAAAGTTAGCAATGTTCTTTTCCTATTACAGCTACATCCACGTCTGTCGTGCCTAGGCTGCTCACTAGGGCTGGGTATCATCACTGATTTCTATAATCCCTTCAATTCCGGTTTTCAAAGTCCCGATTCGATTCAACTTAGCCAGAAGAGTCAGAAATATTATAATTCTGATCATTTATCAGTACTGACTTCATCAGAATTGTAAACATCACAGCAGATGCCTTTGTGTGAAACTGAGAATAAAACACAGAAAAACATGAAGGAGATTTTCCTGGTCTGGCTTTTTATAGCAGATAACCTTAAAAATATTCTACAATGTTCTGCATATAAAGTTTAAATTTCTTCAGTATTGAATAACAGAAAAAACAGGCTTTCTTGTCCGAGGTCATTCAAGTGAAAAAAAGAAAAGAAAAAGACAGCAGCCACAGCGCTGTAAACAACGGTAGACTGGTGGGTAATAAGCGAATAAATAAAACAGAAAACAGAGATTGGAGACGGGAAACTGTTCTTGAAGTACAGAGAGAGATAGAGAGAGAGCTAGCTGTGCATGAAGTGTGATTTTAATAGTCGTGGAAGCAAAACAGCAAAATTCATGACGACACTGACCAAATGTGAAGCTCAGTTTGCTGCTTCTTTTGCTGCTGGCTCGGTGAATTTTGGTTCAGCGCAAAAAGACGTAAACACAGCGCGGACCGGACGCATCAGGATCGCTAAGCTCCGACAGCGTGTCCGTCTACGGCCCGTCAGGTGAGAAAGCCGAGAAAGACAAAGTTGATTCTGATGCGTCGGTCCATTCTGTGTTTACGTCTGTGTGTGGAGTGCGTGTACCTGCTCTCATCTGCTGTTTGGTTGTTGTTGAAATGGTTTTGTGAGCTTTAATCTGAGAATCTGGCATTTATGACAAAACACAGTTATATTTAAAAGTCGATTCAGGATTTAATTAATTGATATCGCTTTATTCAAGCTACTCACCTCCATCTATCCACCTGCACTTTCAACTGGACCACGGCCAATCAGAGAGGTCCCGCCCCTTACTATCTCTGATTGGTTTAGTCCACGATAGGCGCATAATGTGTGTCTGTTGTTGACCACAGGGAAGGTTGCAGATATTTTTTATTTATTTATTTTTTTTTGCTACCCGAACAGTTGGTCGCACAGGTGCAACCAAATTTATTTTTTTTAGCCGCACCACTGAAAAATTTGGTCGCACTCTAGAGCCCTGATAATTATTAGGCAACGTCCTTTCCTTTGGCAAAATGGGTCAAAAGAAGGACTTGACAGGCTCAGAAAAGTCAAAAATAGTGAGATATCTTGCAGAGGGATGCAGCAGTCTCAAAATTGCAAAGCTTCTGAAGCGTGATCATCGAACAATCAAGCGTTTCATTCAAAATAGTCAACAGGGTCGCAAGAAGCGTGTGGAAAAACCAAGGCGCAAAATAACTGCCCATGAACTGAGAAAAGTCAAGCGTGCAGCTGCCAAGATGCCACTTGCCACCAGTTTGGCCATATTTCAGAGCTGCAACATCACTGGAGTGCCCAAAAGCACAAGGTGTGCAATACTCAGAGACATGGCCAAGGTAAGAAAGGCTGAAAGACGACCACCACTGAACAAGACACACAAGCTGAAACGCCAAGACTGGGCCAAGAAATATCTCAAGACTGGTTTTTCTAAGGTTTTATGAACTGATGAAATGAGAGTGAGTCTTGATGGGCCAGATGGATGGGCCCGTGGCTGGATTGGTAAAGGGCAGAGAGCTCCAGTCCGACTCAGACGCCAGCAAGGTGGAGGTGGAGTACTGGTTTGGGCTGGTATCATCAAAGATGAGCTTTTCAGGTTGAGGATGGAGTCAAGCTCAACTCCCAGTCCTACTGCCAGTTTCTGGAAGACACCTTCTTCAAGCAGTGGTACAGGAAGAAGTCTGCATCCTTCAAGAAAAACATGATTTTCATGCAGGACAATGCTCCATCACACGCGTCCAAGTACTCCACAGCGTGGCTGGCAAGAAAGGGTATAAAAGAAGAAAAACTAATGACATGGCCACCTTGTTCACCTGATCTGAACCCCATTGAGAACCTGTGGTCCATCATCAAATGTGAGATTTACAAGGAGGGAAAACAGTACACCTCTCTGAACAGTGTCTGGGAGGCTGTGGTTGCTGCTGCACGCAATGTTGATGGCGAACAGATCAAAACACTGACAGAATCCATGGATGGCAGGCTTTTGAGTGTCCTTGCAAAGAAAGGTGGCTATATTGGTCATTGATTTGTTTTTGTTTTGTTTTTGAATGTCAGAGATGTATATTTGTGAATGTGGAGATGTTATATTGGTTTCACTGGTAAAAATAAATCATTGAAATGGGTATATATTAGTTTTTTGTTAAGTTGCCTAATAATTATGCACAGTAATAGTCACCTGCACACACAGATATCCCCCTAAAATAGCTAAAACTAAAAACAAACTAAAAACTACTTCCAAAAACATTCAACTTTGATATTAATGAGTTTTTTGGGTTCATTGAGAACATGGTTGTTGTTCAATAATAAAATTATTCCTCAAAAATACAACTTGCCTAATAATTCTGCACTCCCTGTAGTGCGGCAGATATCTTCCATAGAGAAGGGCGTAAAGCCGCTACTCTTTCATATTCAAAGGAGCCAGCTGAGGAGTTTCACATATCGGACTAGTTAGGGTATCTCCCCAGAAGACCTGGAGGAGGTGGTGTGGGCTTCCCTGCTTAGACTGCCTCCCCAATTGGCAAAAAATGGATGGATGGATCTTTTTGCAGACCACTAATAAAAAATAAATAAATAAATCTTTTGCTTCTGTCTTTATAGGTTACCGGTCAGTACCTCTGACGAACAGCTACAACGAGGACCTGGAGTTAGCTTCTCTGTTAGTCCACATGGACATAACCAGAGGAAGGGTGAGCTCCACAATGTTTGTACTGTCAACAAACCACTCAAAAACATGCAGACACAACTTGAAGAAGGCCAAGCAGACATATTGCTGACAAATTAGTAATGAGTGCCGTGAAAGCCAGATCTTGATTTTTTTATTTTTTTTTCTGCTTTTTAAATTTTTTTTTAATTTTTTTTATGGAAGAACAAATAGTCAAATGAGCTTTACACAGATTTCGTTACCTTTGGATCGAGGTAAACGTACTCCTACCCTGTTTCATGACTTTATGTAAAGCTAGGTGAACATGTAGCTGTACAGTTACTGAACAAACATGAGAGTGCTTTTACTTTTTGCATCTAACCTAGGTTTTAATTTCCATCGTGTTTAATTTCCTGTATGTTAATAATATCACAGGACAGCCTCTTTTTTTGATTCTTACTTTAAAAGCAGGGGTGAGTGTACCTCATGTCTTAGTAGTGATAGTATACTGTACATGTTTCTGAATTACATGATTTGTATGAAAAACGATTAGCTACTAACTGGTGCAAAAATGTAAGGGCAGTGACATTAAAAGAAGAAGAAATGCATCACTATTTTAACACTTAAACCATGAGCCCCGACCCCATCACACCCTGTGTATACAAACATAACCCTTCGTTTAACTCAGCCCACCACCCCAGGCTGACTGAGCTTCGGGTGGGATCGCACAATTGAAATACGAGCAGCCACAAACAAAAAAACAAAAACAAACCACCAAATGTATAGTCACACATTAGCCGGCAGGTCTGCAATGAGATTCGTCAGATAGTGAATGGTGCAAAACACCCAAATGGGCCATAAAAGGCTTCCATGTATGAAAAAATGTCTCCCTTGGGCCTCTCAGTACAGCGGACTGATGTTTCTGTGTACGAAAGGTGAACGCAATTATTTTTGTTTAAAGCTAATGCTTCATTAGCGGTCCCAGAATTTGCTATTAGTGGACATTGTTGCAGGGGACTCTACTGCTTTTATCTCGAGCATCAATATAAAGCACAGATTTGGAAAAATGAGTCCTTTTAAAAAACACTTCTGCTTGTCTGAGTTAAGTGCTTGTATGTTCTTTGTCTGTAGCTGCCTCCCTCAAATTATTTCTTAATCCCTCCCCAGCTTTTCTTCCCATTTACTTTTGCCTTTATAGTTCATCTTATGTTCTTGAATGACCTGACAAAATTATAAATGCAAGACTTTAAGCTCATCTTTGATTATACAGAGAACCACTAGTGTTTACTCCTTTGTTTTGTTTTTTATTTCAGGATGAAAACGGTGAGGTTCTCAGCCCATTCGCTGCAGTCGGGACCTCATCAGTGTCAGCAACAGCTCAGTCAGTGCGGGAGCGTTTTGGGGAGCTGAGCTCAGTCTCCTCAACGTCCTCCAGCATGTCTCCTTTGCCTCAGTCTCCAGCCCAGGCCATGGCCTACAGAGGGAGGGAAGGCTCTTTTGAATCCCGCTACCAGTCCCCCATAGATGACTTCAGGGTGTCCCAGGAGACACTGCTGGACATGGACGCGCAAAACAGAAGGTGTGTGTGTGTGGTGTGTCTCTCTTTGGGGTGTTAGATGCCTGTCCAGAGTGTTTTGGATGTGTAGAAGATTACAGACATTATCCTGTCTTTGTCTTCACTTCAGGATCCCGCGGAGGACCAGAGTGGAGAACCGTGTCTAAGTCCAAGCCAATCAGGACGCATTTCTGTTGCAACCCCCCCTTCCTCCTCCCCATCCCCACCACCCAGTCGCCTCTCCCCCGTACCGATGATGTCACTGACTGCTGTGAACAGTTTCCATGGAAACGCCCACCACCGCTTTGGCCTACATTTCAGGCAGCTCTCTCTCCCTCCATTCGCCCAACCCCCCCCCCCCCCCCCCCCCCCCCTCTCTCTCTCTCTCTCCCACACTGTCTTTCTGTCTCTGCCCCTCCCTGCCTGCTGCCCAGCCTCTCTTCACCACTTGCCAGACGAGAAGGTGAAGGGAGCATACTCGGACATTAGAGGGGCGAGGGGGGGTCACTAAGAGGAAGCTGACCGCTGTGGGCAAGAAGAAGAAACGACATTCACAGTAGAACAAAAAGCAAGACTGAAAAAGTTCCAGCTCTGGCCTGACTGTTTGTAATCTCTCGTGTTTTCAGTGTGCACAGCTGCTTAGTTTGAAGGCTAAGATGAAGAAAGGGGACAGTTATAGAAGGTATCAGTTTGAAACTGTTTCCAGTTAAGTTTCTTTGCTCTTCTCTATTTGGCGAATATGAATATATATATATATGTATATGTATATATACACATATATATTTATTCCTGCTGTGCTGTTGGCCAGAGAACAGCACCAGCTCACCTGCTCTCAAAGAGCTCCTGTCTCTATGTTTTTAATTATTACGATTATTTAAACCTTTAAACATTCATAATGTGATTTCTTTTTTTATGTACATGTGTAAAACATGAGGGCTCTCACTGCTTTAAAAAAAAAATCTCTTCTTTTGTTTTGGGGTTTTTTTTCGGGGGTTTTTTGCAGAGGAAATAGTGTGCCTCCAGCATATCTCCTACCCTAAACTTGGAGTGATATTAAATTTTTATTTTATGTTGTTTTTTTTTTTTTTCCTGTTTGTGTTTGGAGCAGTGAGAGAGCAGATCATATGTTATGCCTGCACATATACACACTTATTTCTAACCTACATTCCAGGAAAAACAAAAAGTGCACATCATTCCGTGTTTGCTGCGTTTCACACGCATTTACAAGCCAGTGTGACACATTGAGACATGTCCTGGGAATCCAACACCTCACTGTGTGACGAAGCAGGACCAGGGATAAACGTTAAGCCAAAAAAAAGGTCTTATTGTGAGAAATGTGCTTTTTATTTTTTTTTTCCCTTCCACTTCTTACTTGTACTACCAATGTGTTACAGGCCATATTTACAGATGTCCTGTCACTCAGAGGGACGAGTCACAGGGCTGTGGGTTACAGCCAAAACATTATCCTGTTCACTCCCCTCAGCAGTGGTTATTATTTACAGTCGCAGTCAGACTTCATATGAGGGACATGAATGTGTGCCTCAAACTACTATAAAAATAATCTAATTAGATTAATTTACAGGGAACACTGTAAATGTTTTAAATTTGTCAGTGCGCCATGATTACTGTAATTATGATGATTGTAATAGTTACCCTTTTAACTATGCAGCCCTTTGTTGCCAGGATTTATGAAGCAGTGGATACTCCTTTGAACTCAGATTTCACGTCGTAAAACTATGTCTGGCCACTTTATTCTGAGCATTTTAATTTGTTCACATTATCTCTTGGCGTAATGGCCACAGATCGGGGACAGTTCATATTAAAGAAAGTGTGTTTTGATTACAACAAATATGTATTCAAATGGTTCGAAGAAAGTGTTTTACTGTAACCAAACAGTTTTAGATATTCTTTGTTTCTTGTTTTGTTTTGTTTTTTAGTTAAAAAGGAAATCTGTATTGACCAGCAGTGGTTGAGTGAGAAGGGTTGAGTTGCCAGTGTTGGGAATAAAGTAATCGTGCCATCTGGTACCCATCACTGGGCCACAGCGACATAAAGGACCGTTCGTGTTTGTGCTGTTGTGGTATTTTTGGGCAGCTTTGTCATAGCTACATGCTGCTTCCCAGAATCCAGTGAGGATTACACTGCCTAAGAGGTAATTAAATTGCCACTGCCCTTGGTTTTATTTGTAATGAAATGTGCAAACAAAACAAGAGGGAAAGAAATGGAGGCTTTGTGCAAAACACTGACTGATGGATCGAAGCGAATGCAGAATGCTACATTTCATTATTGTGAACGTTTGTCCAGCTGGTGGATCAGGACCTCCCTTGTGCATTAAGTTCAGGGAGATGTTCTTTCCTGTGATTCTGGGGTAAGAGCAAGATTGACATGAACAGGCAGAGTTAAAGCTTGAATTTTTCTTTGTTTTTTTCTGTAGCTTAGTCATGGATGACAAAGGTAATCTGCGCCTTCATTGAACCCAGAAGGAGCACTTATGGTGTTATCTTTCTAGGTTTGTACTCGAAACAGTGTTTTCTTTGCTTGTACGTGGTGACTATATGATGTAAGCTCAATATTCTTGCTCAGTGTTCAGTCACTGGGGCACACCTAAGCCATATGCTATGATTAGAGGTAAAGGCAGGGTCAGGAGTGAATACTTGAGGTCTCAAAGAAAAAGACAAATGTTGCATTTGCACCCCCATACTAATCCCAAAGCTCCTCCGTGTAACATTTATTTCTCCGATGGATAAGAGCTCACCCTCCAATGCTGCATTGCTCTCATTGCTGAACTGTCTGCTAATGTCTATGTGCCTCGATCTGTGTACACATCACATTGAAGCCACGTCTTTCACCTGCCCCGCTGGGCATAAATCACCTGCACAGCCATGGTACACCCACACAGGTGCTGTCACTTTGCTTCTCTGCACCGTGTGAGCCTCTACAGACCACGTTTGACTGACACGCCCCCGACTGTACTGTTCACTTCTGTCGAGACAAAACGTACTCCCGCCAACCTGTAATGAGCTCTAATCTGCCAGAATAACCGAGAACACCTGTGTGGGTGCACAGAGCCCTTAACTGTAATTTGAGTTTTGCATTTTTGTTTTTCTCCAGTCTTGTCTGTTTAGTTAGTGACAGCTCCATTTACAACCGCCTTTCTGTAATGTGCCTAAATATGGAGAGGAAGAGTATTCATCTTAATTTTGCCTTTCATATGAAACATATTCAAGCCTGAAAAGTAAATAAAATACTTATTACTTATACATATTTGTTAGCCTTTCTTTTTTTAAATGTGCTGGTGTGACTCAGTGAGGTTAATTCTTTTCAGTTCCAAGACCAAAATGTAACTGCAACAGGTGTCACTAACTACACTACGCCACAGGAAATCTGTACTGTAGTTTCAATATGAGAATGTGTGAACAGCAGCCTGAAAGTGACCAAAGTGATGCTGTGCTGAAAGTTTATTATCAATACCTTAAACCCAACGATCTGAAGGCAATTCTACTGTAAAAGAAACATAAGTACATTATTGGAAAACAGGGCAAAAGGCCACGTTGTGGTAGATACACCAGGGGGGCGACCGTGGCTCAGGGGGTTGGGAATCGCATCTGTAACCGGAAGGTCGCCGATTCGATCCCTGGGCTCTCTGTTCTGGTCGTTGTGTCCTTGGGCAAGACACTTTACCCTACTTGCCTACTGGTGTTGGCCAGAGGGGCGATATGGCAGCCTGGCTTCTGTCAGTCTGCCCCAGGACAGCTGTGGCTACAACTGTAGCTGCCTCCACCAGTGTGTGAATGTGAGAGTGAATGAATAGTGGTATTGTAAAGCGCTTTGGGTGCCTTGAAAAGCGCTATATAAATCCAATCCATTATTACTCGTATTGAGTTAGACTTGCGTTCTTGCTAAACTGGTGTAATTCTTTGTGGGAAAATTATTGGGTTGAGAGCTGGCGCCTGATTTCAGTACACTGAAGTCATTGTCATGTTCAAGAAGCTTTGTGATATGGCGCATTATCAGCCATCAGAAGCCATTGGAAGATCTGGGATAGACCGCGGCAATACTTGGGCTGTGGCACTGAACTCGGTAATAACGGACCCAAAGTGTGACAAGACTACATCCCTCACACCATTCATTACATCATCACTCCCAACCTGAACCTTTGATAAAAGGGAGGATGGAGTCATGTGCGTATTGTAGCCCCAGTTTCCTAATCTTAGCTCAGAGGATTGGCACCCAGTGTGGTCTTCTGCCGCCCAAAGATGCTCTTCCCCATACCCTCGTTGTAACAAGTGGTTACTTTTGTGGCTGTTGCCTCCCACTCAAAGCAGTCGAACCATTCTCCTCTGGCACCAAAAGGCATTTTCACCCAACTGCTGCTCTGGATATTCTTTTTCTGACCCTAGACATGGTTGTACAGAGAAAGAAAAAAAAATCACAGTAAATCAGCAGTTTTTCATATACTCAGACTAGCCAGCGGGTGTCCACCCATATGGAAAAGATATATATAAATCTTATAAAGTTTGTATCTGTCTTGTGTGAAACTTGTGTGAAAAGCATACAAGAGTGAAAACACATAAGATCCCTTGAAAAATTATATAATGAAAGTTGTATGTTTTGGATACTTACTAAAACAATGTATGAAAGTAATGAGAAAGTGGCCACTTTCAGGAGTAAATCATGTAATCCTTATATGATTTACTCATGAAAGTGGCCACTTTCAGGAGTAATCACATATAAGTTTTTACTATTTCTTTTCCATATGGGCAACTCCAGTCCTCAAGAACTACGGTCCTGGAGCTTTTAGATGCATCCCTACTAAGACACACCTGAATCAAATAAATGGATTTTTTATCAGGCCTTTGCCAAACGTGATGGCATGCTGAAGAGGTAATCCAACCATTTGATTCAACTGTGTTGCAGTAGGGATGCATCTAAAAGCTGCAGGACAGTAGCTCTTGAGGACTGGAGTTGGACACCCCTAAACTAGCCCATACAACACACTACTTTTAAAGTCACTTAAAGTCAGTTTGAACCCAAGCATGTCATCTTGACCATGTTTACATTGACTGATTAAAGATTTGTGTTAATGAGCAATTACAACAGTACCTAAAAAAAGTGGCTGAGTGTTTGCAACAAAACTAGCTCGACAGGGACTTAAAATTACTTATGAGGTAAATCTTTCATCATAAGGCCTCAGTGTTCTTATTTGAGGTTTAGTCCTCTTAATTTGCCTCAGTGCTGTAAGCCATGTAGAAAACTTTACTTATGAACAGACACACTGAGCCACAGCTTTCTGACATTGCTTTTATTCTGAAATGCCATCTGTAAAAATTATACATCAAGCCTATGGAACTCTGGTAGTTCACAGTTTGTTTACAGTGTGATTTATTTCATAACAAAGTCTCATAAAAACAAATATACGTACATATCCGATAGGTAAAGAAGCACTTGATGCTACAACACAAACCGTATGTCATGTAGTCTAATATACTGTGTCACTTTTTTGTTTGTTTGTTTTAGACCCTAAAGGGTGCTTGCCCTCTTTGGATGAAACAATCCCCGATGTCGTCCCACGCTGAGCAATTTCATGTTAAATGAAAAGTATGTACAGATACGAAAAGTGTGAACAAAAACATGTTCCAAAATAACCTCGGGTTGAATGAGCGTCAGTGCTGCTTTTCACATTTGTTGCTGTGAACAGGGCAGCTAGCACATTTCTAAAATAAACTGCAAGCATGAAATCAGAGTTTGTGATGCAGGAAAAAAAAAAAGCAGCATGAAGACGGCACAATGGGAAAATAAGGTTGATTTGATTTACGATTAAGGCCTAGGCAAGCACCCTGCAGCAAAACTGCAGTTTTTCGTACCCCAAAAAAAACAAACAATGAACAGTCTCAACGCTTCACTGAATCGTGTCTCAGCTTAGTCGATAAGAGTCCAAACCCAACCCCCACCTGATCAACATCTGCCAAGTTTGCAGTCTCAAACACACTTTTTTCTCCCTCTTCTTCTGCTTCCACACATCCACCCCTCTCTCTTTTTTTCCTTCCCACCCCTTCCTTTACCCCCATCACAGCAGGCAGTTGGAAAAAACATGGCAGCAAAACGCTGTCAGCCTGAACGCCTACACTGCCACCTCCACTCCTGCACCTCAGTGTCTACTTTCTCCTGAAGGGAAAATGGCGGAGGGGAGAATAGTGGAGAGTTGTAGTGGAGATCTAGACAAAACTGGAGAAGGAGAGAAGGGAGTGGGCGGCTGGGTGGGTGGATTTTGGTGGGGGCGGGGGGGCTGCTATAGCGTCCATCTCATGTAGGCAGTTTGGGGGATGTGGGGTGTCATGCCCACCTCGAGGGGTGTAAGCGGTAAGGAGAGACAGAGAGAGGGAGAGAT